>NC_056728.1:1677638861-1677738861 GCF_019279795.1 Protopterus annectens | reverse complement strand
ATTGCTTCTAGATCCTGAGAATGTTGACACCATAGGCTTTTTAGATATCATTGTAGTTTCCTCATATGCAGTCTTGCATATGGAATTAACAGAATGCAGGAGGCCATGAACCCCAAGGCTTGTAATATTTGCCTTGCAGATAGCAGGGGTTTTGTGGCCACTTGTTTGAAGTATGTTGTCAAGTGAATTTGTTTCTCTGGCGTGAGGGAAATCATCTGGGAAGTTGTATTCCAGCTTGCTTCCAGGAATATAATTTGTTGACAGGGTACCAGGTGTGATTTATTTTTGTTTATGGTGTACCCCAGACAAGTTAGCACCCTTTGGACAAAAGCCAGATGATTCAAAAGTATGTCCTGGCTTTCTGCCTGAATTAGACAATCGTCCAGGTATTGGTATATTTGAATATTTCTTTGCCTGCAAAATGCAATGACTGGAGCTAGGCACTTTGTGAATTCCCTGGGCGCAGCAGATAAGCCAAAGGGCAGTGTAGAGAACTGATAGTGCATGTAGCCTGCTTTGAAGCGCAGGTCTCTTCTGCAAAATTCCCTGATTGGGATGTGCAGGTATGCTTCTTTTAAATGTAGTGTTGCCAACCAGGCATCTTTGCTTAGCATAGGAAGCAACTGGTGAAGTTTGGAATCACCAAAAAGGTGTTAGGAGTAGGCAGGTCCAGGATATGATGCCATGAATTGTCTTTTCTGGGTACCAGGAAAAATCTTGAGTAGAAACCTTGTCCCTTTTCCTCTTCTGGTACCAATTGAATAGCCCCTATGCTTAAGAGAGAGAGTACTTGCTTTTGGGCCTCTGCTCACTGATTTGGAGGTAGATCCAACCAACTGCTTGGAGTTGGTAATGTGTGGAAGTGAAATTTGTATCCTTGGGACACAATATTTAAAACCCATTTGTCCTGGGTAATGAGTCCCCAGTTCTTTACATGAAGTGCAGTCTTTCCCCCCAAAGGGGCAGTCAGTTGAGAAGTGCTTGGAAGTTTTAAAAATAAGTCATTGAGGCAGATTACCATATGGGGGAGTTTTATAACTCCCAAATTTGGAAGTGGAGGCCCCCACTGCTTAGTCCTATGCATCCCCTGGGACTGAAGCCTGGGTGCTCTGCTGGATCTGGGTTTGGACTGAGAAGGTCTGGGAGAGGCAGTAAAGGACCAATTCTTAGAAGGCCAATGGCTACTAAATCTTGGAGGTTGTACTTGTAAAAAATCTTTAACAGTTTGCATAGATTTAGCTTTTTCCTCCATCTTTTTAAGCACTTCTTCTGCCTTGTTGCCAAACAGGCGGTCCTGATTTAAGGGAGCATCCAGCAATTTCACTTTAGCATGATCTGGCAAGGATTGCTCCTTAAGCCAAACATGCCTTCGAAGTACAGACCCAGTTACCGCAGCCCTGCAAGATGCCTCTAGCAAATCAAAACCACATTGCAATGTATGTTTACCAACTTGTTCAGCAGAATGCATAAAATCCTGTAAATCCTTATTTTCAGCACAATGCATAAAATCCTGTAAATCCTTATTTTCAGCACAATCAGGAATCAACATAATTTTCTGTTTAAGCAATCCAATAATATGCAGCTGATACTTTAACATATGAAACTGGCAATTCAAGGCCCTAATAGCCAAAGTTGCAGAAGTGTATACCTTCGTACCCCATCTATCCAGCGCCCTGGAGTCTCTATCAGAGGGGGTAGGATTTTTGGCAGTAGTAGCTTTAATGCCCTTGGTTCCCTGCGAAAGTTTCAGGATCCGCAGTAGGATTTTTGAAAAGGAACTTGTGTGAGTCAGGAACCCTGTAATATTTATCAGGTTTACTGGAAGCAGGAGGTAAAGAGTCAGGGGCCATGCTCGATTCCGAAAAGGCATCATCAACAATGTCCAGTACAGGAGGTATAGCTAAAGGCCTGTGCTGGGGCAGGAGTAACAAATCCCTAAGCCTTTTTTTAGAATCAGAGAAATCATGACTTTCCCACAAAAAAACTCCCTGAGAAATCCTCTGGTGGGGGGGGGGGGGACAGAGGGAATAGAGTCCTCAGCATCAGAATGTTCAAAGGTAGATAAGGGTAAATCCTGGTCATCAGAGGAAACAGAAATTTCAGAATCCTGGTCAGAAGTATCCTAAGCAAACTCAGTCCTAGGTCTCGTAGAGGGGGAAGGTTGGCTTCCCCTGATTAAAGTAATAAGGTCTTCAGTCATTCTTATCATTTGTTTTTTTTTTTTAGGCATAGAGGCCTGACCATGTGGTCTGGGCGTCAGTTTTCTAGGCATGGTTCGAGTTTTAGGCCTTGAAGAAGAAGATGGCATCAGTTTAGTATGCAAGTCAGTAGGCCTGAATACACCCTCAGAAACTGGTCTCTGCACAGCGGCTCTGGACCCATCCAAGGTAGAGACATCCACAGGTTCCACAGTTGGAGTATCTCGCAGCATACTGGACTCCGAATGGGTCTCAGTAGAGGCCTGCGAATCTGAAGTAGCGGGTATCAGGGGCTGCGAAAACACCTCACTGAGTACCAGTGAACTGGGCGGCCTGTCTCTGTCTTTAGCTTTGCATTTTTTTGGAATGTCGGTAGTCGGATGGCTTACCGAAGACATATCAGGATAATTGAACCGAGCACCAAAAAATTTAGAAGTGCAAATATACCGACGATGGATAGTTCATGGTTTAAATAAGGCACAAAGCCGACAGCCAGGTACATCGTGGTCAGGGCCTAGGCAGGGAATATAGTACGAATGAAAATCTTTATGAGGTATTTGCTTTCCACAAGAAATGCAATTATTTACTTTTACTGACATCGGTTTAGAGCAAGAAAAAGTTTCCCCAATGGGGTACTTAGCTTTTAGTTGAAGACTTTGGTTCTGAAACTCGAAAATGAAAATTTCAGGAGTCAGCCAACCGGCACTTGCGAACTGCTTCTGCTTCGGGCACCGCACGGCAAGAAAGACTGATGTAATGACGTCGGCTGCATGTTTTATACCTCTGACGTCACGGAAGAAGAGACAGCAACCGACGTAGGACCCAAGACTTTGTTAATCAGGCCGACTGAGGGCTACTGCAAGCAGATAACCCAAATGTAATGACTGCAACAGTGAAACACGAAGAACATCTCTGGTTGTGTAAAACAAAGTTTGCTGTATAATAAATGGTTTGGTAGTCTTCTGTATAAATTATCAAGGGGATGCTGCAGAGCAAACTTATGCCTTATTCACTCTGTCATGCTCTCTCTGGTTAAAAACTGATTTAGATTGTTAGTTTTTTCTTAGGCTAAACTGCATGAAGAACTAGAAAGTTCAAAGCAGCTGCAAAAGAAGCAGCAGCAAAAGGAAGAAATGGAAGAAAAGATCCAAGAAGAAATTCAACGGCTACAAGCCAAATCTGAAGAACAGAACAGGAAGGTAATGGCTGTAATACTAACGTGTGATACTATGGTCGCACATGAATAATTGGTTTTCATTGCACAGTGAATTATACTAGATTATGTGAGCAACAGCATTAGCAATAATGCTGTTTCTGTATAGCTATGTTTTCTATGTTATTGTACTGTGTAAGTAGTCTGATTACAGCACTTTGGTGTGGATTTGATTTGCTGAAACATTTATAGTATCATCAGCAAAAACTTCTTAGTGATTCCTTTGGTGTTATTTTATTTTTATATATAATGACCTGAGTTAAATGTACTTGCCTTGTTATTTCCAGAATGATTAACTTTGAAACCAGCCAGAGTACTGTTTTGCTTGACATGTGGGGTGGGGGGACTTGTTCCGTAGGCATGAGATGTACTGGGTTAGGTACCCAGTAAGTAAGTTAATATCCTTGGTATGAATGCCTGATGAGCCATTACTTCTGCTAGTCTAGGAGGCTGAATAGAGTAGGGACTTTCATGGTTCAAAAAACAAAGCAAAGGTTATTATGAAGAAGATGATAGGACAGTGAGGTCAGTGAGAGGGCTGATAGTTTGTCTAAGTAACTAAAAGACTTGAGTCCAGTGATCTTTTCCATTTTATTTATGAATCTTTGAGTTCTATCAAGTTAAGCAACAGGTTTAGAAAGGTGCATGCAAAAAGTAATATTATATTTAGTGATGGGCTTTATGAGAGATGAGTATAGGAGAACTAAAGCTTCTTTAGCTCTGTTGGAGAGACATGATAGTTAAATGATACTAAGCTGCTAATACAGGTGTCCCTCATGATAGCATAAATTTGAGAGGCGAGTCATTTTTGTGTATTTTTTATTTTTGTTTTACCTACTTGTTGTCTACATTTCAGAGACGATCTGGAAGCAATGCCTAGTTAAAGTGACTTGTTTATAGTCACATAGTAAGCAAATGAAGGTGGCAGGATTCAATCCCTATAGCCTGTGCACAGAAAGCAGTTCATTATCAGTTCAGAGCTCTAGTCTTCTGCTCTAACTGCCACTCACAAAATGTTGCAACTTTATCAAATTATGTAAACAGTTATTATTAACTTCTCCTGTTCAGCAGTATAGCTGGAGCAAGGTGAAGAGAGTAGTCACCCCAAACACTAGATGTCAGATGGTACAATTCCCATGATCAGAGTTCAGAACTGAAGGACTTCTTCAGAGGCAATACCAGCATTAAGAAATGAATGTCAACATTGCATTCTTAGTCAGGAGAGAAGCACTTCAACACTTTGTTTACATGTGTAATATTTAGACTGTAGCAGGCCACTTGCCACAGTATTTTTCCTCCTTGACTCAGAGCATGAGAATTTTTTTTTTTTTGCTCTTTGACTTGAAGGGGTGTCAATTCAATGAGTTACACAGGATGTCAGTATTTCAAAAGAGTACTGTTGTTAGTGGCCTATGACAGAAGGTAGAAAACTGTTGTATACAAATAGCTTAACATTTAGCTTAAGACTATCACTAGTACACCTAGACCTGCAGTAGTCAAACTGTTGTAGAAATAACTGTATGTAGACAAGTAAGCTGACAGTTACACCCAGTTAGTAGCAATTAACAAACTTAGGTAGCCACAAGCCTGGAATATTTGCCACAGTATCAGGGAAATAGATGTCAAAAAGGAGGGGGGAGGGACAATACAAACCCACACAATACACCTCTTGTTATATTTTCACATTTAGAGAAAGTTCCTGAAATTTTTACTTCATATTCTGTCAGTCAGCTAATTTTCTGTCCATTGAATAAGACAAGGTTTTATATTTGGTTTAATAAGTTTATCAATGAAACTTGAATGGCATATTATATTAAAGGCTTTGTCAAAGTCAAAGCAAGCAGTTTTTTCAACAGCGTCTATATCATAACATCGAAGATGCAAAATGTCAAATGCTCACAAGAGCGAAAATGCCAAAACTCGAATTCAGTATTGTGGGGGGCTGTACCCCCCACAACCCCTGCTAAATATATATTCCAACTCCGAGATTGCACTACAGTGACCAAATGGCAAATATCCCAATCTTCACTGTATTGCAATCTCAAAAACGGACCCTCGACATTTCGGCACTTTCGCTGTTGTGCCGTTCGACATTTTTATTTTTTGATAACATGATATAGATCCGTTTGAACACACTAACCCTTATCCATGGCTTCATTGCCTTTTCAAAGAAGATGGCAAGGTTAAAGGAGAACCACGCCCACAGACTGAAAAATATGTTTATTTCATCAAGTCTTGATGTTTTCCTACATTTTAACACTACTTTTGGACTCTATATACTTTTTTAAATATTTTTAAATGTAATTCTGGAGTCTGCCCACATGGGATCCAGCATCTTGACTTTTTTAGTCTACCCTCAGGTATCCCACAATGCAGAATTTTGGCTTTAAAATATTACATCATAGCCCCTAAGCTCCTGTCAATGTATTGACTTTACATATGTTTTCACATATACCCTGCTTTCCTTTAGGCAGTTAGGTTTAATTACCATTTCTTACCAGACTACTTAAAAGACAAACAGGGATAATCACACAAAACAGTATTCTCAGCATATGAACTTTGTCTCCTGCTGTGATCTATCAATCACAGTAGCAAAAGGCTCAAATTTGCCACTTGATAGATAAGACTGGGAGTTGTTTAGGGGGAGGGGTGATGAGTTTAAGGATTACAACTCAAGCATAATAAAAGAATGAAAATTGGCCACTTTAAAAGAAGTAACAGGCACTGAGAATACTGTTCTGTGTGATTATCCCTGTTTGTCTTTTAAAGGGTCACTATGTCGTTTCTAAAATCCCATTTCTGCCTCAGACCGAAGCTGAAAAACTGTCACTCACTTAGCTAATCACCTCCCTTTTTGTGACATCACTCACGACCTTCTAACAATCCCACCCTCGACATTTCTGACGCTTCTGGGTCTGTTTTCACTCCCCTGCCAAAACCAACAGTGCTCATTTCGTTCCGGCACATTTCCTACTCATTGGTTTTAAGAAAAGTAAATATACGTTAGTAAAAAGTAACTCACTAATGTTTAACAGTGATGATACTTCCCTTTGCAAGAGAAACTAAAGGAACATTTTCTGATGTAAAATTGCTCCGACACATTATTTTATATATTGATCATCGCTGTTTTCATTTTCAGACCACTTCCGGTATTTACTCATTGACCTGTGCTTTATTGAACTTTCATACAATTTAAAAGCCCTAGAATTAGAGGCAGAAAGCAATAGACTTGCTGTGTCTCAATCAATAACTAAAAAAAAACAACTGAAACGCTGAGAGACTGTTAACTGCCGTTCCCCGGATTGGGTCCCTGAAAGAGTTTTTTTATGCTCGCTAAGCAGCGCTTTAGCTGTTTTAATGAGTGTAAAATAAAAAAGAAGGAGGGAAAAGTATGTGTGTGTGTGTGTGGTTGTCTGTATGTGTGTAGGACAGTGAGAGAGATTGAATGGGGTAATATTTTACACTCGTTAAGCAGCAGTTTTGCTGTTTGACGAGTGTAAAAAGTAGCTAAAACAGTAAAAAGTGTGTGTATGTGTTGCTATCTGCATGTACGAGTGAATGCCTGTGTAAATGCAGAAGGCAGTGTGTGTGTGCATGTATTTGTGAAAGAGAGAGACTGTGTGAAGAGCGAGTGCTGTTCTTTCACAGTGACGAGGTTTCCGAACCTCTCAAGCACAATAAATATGGACAGCCACAAATAGTGGGAGAACCAAGGAGCAAAAATGGGTCCGGATCTTAAATATTGCTATTATAAACATAGGAAGTTGAGATTGTGACGAGCGAGTGCATTTCCTGGGTAGCAGCAGCAGTGATAATGTTTCTGAACCTCTCAACCTGTTAGGACAACAAATATGGACAGAGCCACAAATAATGGGAGAACCAAGGACCAAAAATGGGTCCGTATCTCAAATATTGCTATTATAAACTTTGAGATTGTGACGAGCAAGTGCATTTCCCTGGCAGCAGCATCAGTGATGAAGGTAAGGAAGCTTTCAACCTGGTACCACAACAAATATGGACAGAGCCGCAAATAATGGGAGCACAAAGGACTAAAAATAGGACCAGATCTTAAATATTGCTCTTATAAACTTAGGAAATTGCTAGAATAACAGGGTTAGCATGCATTTGCTAAAGAATTATATACACAGTACCTCTGACTTCTTGGCAGAATAAATGTAACAGAAAGCCACAAATAACGGGGAAGAAATGACCAAAATATTGCTCTGATAAAGTTAGAAAGTTACTAGACTAACGGTTTCATATCTCTCAAACTCTTACTGCAAGAAATTTGGACAAAGTCTGACAAAATGGGGGATAAAGCCCCCAAAATAGGGACAGATTTTAAGTATTGCTCTTTAAAACTTACAAAGTTGCTAGAATAATAGGATTTGTGTTACATTTTTCTGAAGGATATTAAGTCTGAAACTCAAATGAATGCCATTATTTATTGACTTTACTCCTTAACTCATCCCAGTGATTTGACATAAAAACCCACAATTTTACAAGGAACAGACCAAAAAAATATGAGGCCAAAATCTGAACATTCTGCAAAAATCTGTACAGTTGAGAGGAGTTGCAGAGTTTTCATTAGCATCTATTTTCTGAAGGATATTAGGTCTGAAACTCAAATGTCTGTCAGTGTTTAATGAATCCAATCTGCAGTGATTTGCCAGAAAACTACAAATTTCATGAGTAATGGACCGAACATATTGGCTAAAAACATGGACATTCTGTAAACATCTGGACAGTTGACAGGTATGGGCTGTGCATGCGAGTGAGCTAGTGTCTCCTGGCAGCAACTAGGATGTTATAAGGAGCAGATTGAGGATCCTTCCTTTTATCATTTCATGGACACTGCTGACAAGCAACATTCGCCTGAACTTTAGATGAAAGGTGATGTGTGATGGTGTTATAGGATTCTGTAAGTGCTTTCAAGGAGCTTAAAAAGGTAACAGCTAAATATCAGTCCCATGCAATATCAAGAAGGCACAAGATAGGGACATTTTAAAGGGAAATCATTCAGTATGTGAACACTAACAACAAAGAAATCAGAAATGAAAGATATAAAGTAAAGAAATGAGATGGATAAGTATAAGCAAAGAAGCATAGGAAAAACAGGCACATAAAACAGAAATGCATGCAAGGCACAGGGGTTAATAAGTGAGATTAAAAATGGAGAGAGATATACAAGTAATAACTAAACAGTAATAAAGTAGCAGTGGAGAATGTCTTAAACAGAGTGTCTGGTGTGGGGAGAGGGAAGTATATTAATGAATACTGAATAACAGACAGTTATATTTTAGATGTACATCATGGCTGCAATACTTTATGGGTTATGAGTGTCAGGGTGACAGAGATGAAGTTAAATATTAGTGCTGGAATTCTGCTATCCATTCCACAATGTAAAGCTTGGCTCTAGATGACGTGCAAAATGGGAAAAGGGGGTTGTGGATGGAAAGATTGTGTGTGTGTGTGTGTGTGTGTGTGTGTGTGTGTGTGTGTGTGTGTGTGTGTGTGTGTGTGTGTGTGTGTGTGTGTGTGTGTGTGTGTGTGTGTGTGTGTGTGTGTGTGTGTGTGTGTGTGTGTGTGTGTGTGTGTGTGTGTGTGTGTGTGTGTGTATTATAATGTGTGTGCTTTACTTTATCAAACTCTCACATTACTGAAAACCAAATTGTGGAGACCAAAAGTGCAGTACAGCAAAATGTTACTGTACTGAAGCACACTTCAACGAAAGTTAAAATTAAAAAACTTTAATCTTCATACACATTTTTCAGGGGGGGGGGGGCAAGCCCCTCTGCACCCCCCCATGTGGGTGCTGCACCTTCCACATCCCCTGCAAATTGCATATACCAATTCCAAGATCTCACTACAGTGGGGAAAAGGGTAGATTTCCTTATCCTCACTTTACCGCAATTTACATCAGGAAGCTCCAAGTGCTGCTTAACATGCATACCCAGTAATACTTTACACAGTAAAAAAAAAAACACTACACTTGTAGTTGTACAGGATCCTAGATGTGGTGATTGTTTGTGTGTGCTTGGTGCACTGATGTTTCGCTGTACTGCTCTTTCGGTTTTGTGGTCTCTGCAATTTGGGTTTCGTAAATGTGAAATTTTGATAAAGCAAAGTAGACTTGTATGTGTATATATATATATATATATATATATATATATATATATATATATATATATATGTGTGTGTGTGTGTGTGTGTGTGTGAGTGTATGGCCTGAACTACCTCGACCCCTTCTCTATAACCAACTGATTTTTGCCCATGGAATCCTTCACCAACCTGATAAAACCCCTGCATTCCATAATTTAAAACTTCCACGATCAAACAACAGATCACTCCATTCAAGTAATACATTACTATTACAGGTGTTACAGTCATAAATAAATAACAACAAAGCCAAAAATGCCACTGGTGATTCCCTCCACTCCAGCTTCATAGCTAAAAAATGGAACACTCTGGCCCATAATATAGTATCCCATACTTCCTTGACAAAGTTTAAACAAATGCTAAAACCTCATCTTGTGGATACATGGCTATGCTCCTGCACCACCCCTGGTTAATTCACCCATAATCTCTGAAGCTATTTAACCCATTTGCATTAACTAAATTACCATGAATACTAACCTCAGTATTCCGAGACTTTGATTGCTCCACTCCTGTTCATTCTTCAGTACTATATTGAAGAATGACCAATAATTTCCAGTGTACAATGTTTCTGAAGCATTCTTTGTAAGCCAGACATTTAGCATATCCCTTACAGATAATTCTAAATACTGTATTGTTACCTAAAAGGCATCAACAGGGCCATCCCTGACGACAAAATATAGAACTTTCAAACTGCATTGCTGTCTGACCTGTACCACTCCTCAACTAGATTTTACTTTCCCACTGTCTATATCATTGCAGTACATTGCATCTTATTTGCACTCAATTTTCATCATACTGCATCTGATGGTTTGTTATCACTGTTATGTACATTGTATGTTGTTATTGTCATATACTTTTCATGTTGTAACTTGGATCACTTTTTTATCTGATATTTGTATCTTGTATGTAGAGCTTTTCTCCTCAGGCCTCCGCTGAAAAAAGACCTGTGTCCAGTCGTACTTGGTAATGAAAACTGACTGTCTAAAAGAAAGCAGGGTATACGTGAAATCACATGTAAGGTTAATGCATTGATTGGAGCTTAGGGGCTGTAATGTAATATTTTAAAGCCAAACACTGTAATGTGGATGAAATTAACATGCTTTTTCAGTTTGTGGGTGTAGTTCCCCTTTAAAGAAACAGGCTCTTTCCTTGTCAAAGTCAAACTGGTTCATTTCAAGGGCCAGGAGGATTCCTGCTTTTATATTAATGAGCTTTGATATGATGCATTCAGGAGGCTTACATACGAGACTACACTCTTTCTTTCTTTGAGAACTTGGTGTATTCTGCAATCTATTTCTTTGGGAACTTGCTGTATTCTGCAATCTACTAGCAGCTTTCCTTATGTATCTTATTTGCCTACCTGCCTCAAATACATATCTCTTCTCTTGTTTTCACACATGCTGTTTTGTAACACTGCCATTCTTCTTTGACTCAACCTATTTTCTCTTTTTCCTGAGATGATAGACTCTTAAATAACTCTTCACATCACAGTTTCCCTCTCCCCAGAAAAGCTATCAACCCAAGCCAGTTTTGCTAATTTGTGCATCATATCATAACTGTTCAAAATAAAGGAATATAACTGCTTACCTAAAAAGTAAAAACATTAATCTGATGTTGTCATTTTCATTAATTTCTCAGCTGTTGGGTTCAGATCTGACCCTTGGATCTGACTCAAATGCTTTTTCCAGCTCGTGGAACACTGAAATCTCTTGAACTTCTACCTTACCCATAGTGCCCTAGTGATCTAATATACCTCCGATATTGTTTGCTGCCCTAGCGTACGGATGTGGTCACTGTATACTCTTGAGTATAGCAACTTCTTTTCTAGTGAGATAAGATTATTTATTATAACTATGTATCTTTATAGCTTTAAAAAAAACTTTCACGTTGAATCTGAACCCAACGGTTGAGGAATGAATGAAAATGACAACATCATATTAATGTTTTTGCCCTTTTGGTAATCAGTTATATTCCCTTATTTTGGACAGTTATGATTTGATGCCCACATAAGCAAAACTGGCTTGGGTTGATAGCTTTTCTGAGGAGAGTGAAACTGTGATGTGACGAGTTATTTAGGAGTCTATCATCTCTGGAAGAAGAAGAAGAAGAAGAAGAAATAGGTGAAGAAGAAGAATGTCAGTGTCACCACTGCTTGATAGTGCTTCCTCCCTTTTACCCTTACTTGTGTAGTTTTTGATTACCATTATTGGTATTCCCTATTCTTTGTACCTTTTAATACTGCTTTAATTCCCATTGTTGGTAATCCTCCCTTTCTCCTTCCTAATTATTTAAAAAAACTTTACTTAATATATTTTTCTTTAATATCTTTCCTTCATTTTGCATAGTGTTAAAAAATGTCTGAAAAGCCTTCCAGTTTTAAAAAATGTAAGGCCTGTGGTCATAAAATACTGATGTTAAGTTGTCATTCTCGCCTTCATTCTTGCTGGATGGGTTCGGAGCCGATCCTCGGCTCCGACTCGGCCTATACTATAGCTCGAGAGCTATTTTTACCGGCTCGAGGCAGCCCTATAACCCGCAATACCATGCGCTAACTCCCCAGTTCTCGTTTGCCACT
Organism: Protopterus annectens; assembly: GCF_019279795.1. Taxonomy (NCBI): domain Eukaryota; kingdom Metazoa; phylum Chordata; order Ceratodontiformes; family Protopteridae; genus Protopterus; species Protopterus annectens. The sequence continues at coordinate 1,677,726,716 of NC_056728.1, read as the reverse complement.
TCGCTGCGAGGTTGTCTTTTTTTACCGGCTCAGGTCAGTAAAGAGAATTTTTCTATTAAACTAATTTTCAGGTAGTTTTTCCACTTAGTTACCCTTGTTTAGGTTCCTACTAATTGTTTTATTCATACAACCCTTTTGTAGCCCTTCTACCCTTCTTTAGTTAATTTTTATCTTTGGGCCTACGGGCTTTACCTTTGTTTCCCCACCCCTTATAGTGTCCGTGTGTGTGGGTTTAGTCAGTTCCCTTAACTTTTCTATTTTTAAGTAGAGTGTGTGTGTGGACTGGCTGCGTTTACTGTTAGGACTATGTCCAAAGACACTAAGGTCTCGGGATTCAAGAAGTGTGACTCGTGCTGTCAGAAAATGTCTCTGACAGACGGTCACACTTCTTGTGTCTATTGCTTAGGGCCTTTACACCTGCAGGACTCTTGTTCCGTCTGTCATGGGTTTAGTTCAAGAGTCCTGCAGGAGAGGCGTAATAAGCTCATCCTAAGGGGCTTGTTAAAGCCCCTTGACTCCCCGTCCAAGTCTTGCTCGGGGAAGTCTTCAAAAACCGCCAAACCCTTGGCTCCAGCTTCTGAGTCGAGGGCTGGCGTTATCGAGATGGCTCCGACATCGGTTCCATCCGGATCCGAGGCGGGCAAAGTGGTATCCGCTCCGAAACCAGCATCGGAGCCGACCACAGCGCGCAAGCGCTCTAAATCCCCCTCACTAGATTCCATCCGATCGGCTCCGAGATCCCCTCTTCTATCGGAGCAGAGTCATAGGACTCACTCATCTAGGTCATCCAGGCTCTCCGACCACGACATTGAGAGGGTGGTCAGTAGGCTCATAAAATCTCAGGCACTAGCCCAAATGCTCCAAAGCCCATCTCACCAGACTGTGGCTCCTTCGGTACCACTATCGATTCCTCCTCCGACTCACCTCTCGAGTTCGGAGCCGGAGTTTGTCGGAACCGTAACCTTGCCCACGTCGGAGCCGATACTCCCACCTTCAGCTCTGGTGTCGTTGGCTCCAACCTCTTCATTGGTTCCGTCCATGGAGAGGTCCAGGCGCCGGGACTCCATTGTCGGCTCCGAGGGGGCGAGTGGCATCGGACCCTTGTCCGACCCCGCTCTCCCTCTCGGAGCTTCGGCTCTGGTTAGTTCGGCCCCGACATCATTCTCGGAGCCTTCTCTGTTGGTGCCGGGGGTGGTTCGGGTCTCTTCGGAGCCGGGACTACCTTTGGTACTTGATAGGGGAGCCTTCAAGGTGATGAGGAGCATGCTGGACCCAGTGTCCACTCCAAGGTTAAGTTCTGCAGCTCCTCCCTCTACAGTGCCTGTTACGGTCTCTGGCCATCCTCCTACATCTGACAGCAGAGATCCAAAGCATAGGGTACCCCCTTTGGGTGTCTCCTCCTCTTCCGAGGGCTCCCCTGAAGTTTCAGGGGAACCCGCTAGGAAAAGAAAGTGCAAGAGGAAGCACATAGACTCCCCCGAGTCTATCACGTCGGACACTGACTTGGATGAGTCAGAGGGTTCCCCCAGATCCCCCTCTGAGGATGTCTCTTTTTCAGACATCCTAGATATCTAAAACAGAGGGGAAATTGGTCCACTCTCAAACCTTCCGAGGATGAGTCGGTTTACCTTGACGCTTTTGGATCTCGCCCTTCCACCTCCTGGGTGTCTCCCCCTTTCGACCCACTAATGGAGGTAGTGGCTAGAAAGACGTGGGCAGCTCCTGATTCAATGGAACCTACCCCTAGGAGGCCTTCTAAATTTATTTCTGCACCAGAGGACAAATCCTTTCTCACCAAAGGTGTTTCAGTTGATGCTATGGTGGTAGCAGCAGCCACTAAGAAGGAATTGGCTGATCCTTCTGTACCTGTTCATCCTCCTAACAAAGAGTCCAGGACCATGGACAGGTACGGCAAGCGGACATTTGCTTCAGCGACCTTTACTATGCAATCCCTGAACTATTTATGTCATTTCACCCGCCTTCAGAGAGACTTGCTCAAAGAACTGGGTGAAACGGTACAGGATCCTTCTGCTGCGGGGTATCAGGACAAGATAAACTCCCAGCTGGCCACCCTGAACTCCATTGTTAACTCCTCCATGCGACTTATCTCTTACGCAGCCGATGGAGCGAGTAGGGCTGCTGGCACAGGTGTTGCGTTGAGACGTCACTCTTGGATGCGACTCTGTAACTTTGCCAATCCGTTTAAGGCGTCCTTCACCAACACCCCCTTTGATGGTTCAGAATTGTTTGGACCTCAGGTGAAGAATACCCTCACCAGATGCGAGCAAGATGGTAAGACTCTCTCTGCCGTGGGAGTCCATTTTTCCACACCTTCTAGACCTTATCCTAAGGGACAGAGGGGTGGAAAGATGTGTGGTTCCGCAAACCACAGGGAGTTGTGCCTGCCGCACGTGGTGAATTTCCCCCCAGAGGCAGAGAGCGGAATAATAACAGAAGCTGCCCCAGGGGCAGAGGGGGTCCACAGAACCAGGGTTCCAGGGAATCTTTCCCTGACCAACCCTTTCAGCATCCCTGAGAAGCTGCCCAACTGTCTGCCTTCGGAGGCAGTCGGGGGAAGATTATCTCTGTACCCGGAAGCCTGGCAATCCCTCTCCCAAGACACATGGGTACAGAAGATCATATCCGAGGGTTACAAAATTCCCTTCACTTCCCCTCCAGTACAACTGCCAAGACCCCTACCAGACGTACCACCCGCACAAAGGGGTCAGGCACAGCTAGAAATAAAAAAGCTGTTAGAAAAAAAGAGTCATCCAGGCAGTCCCAGCAGATCAGCTAGGATCTGGAATCTACTCCAGATTCTTTTGGTACCAAAAAAAGACTGAAGACTGGAGACCCATTTTAGACCTCAGCAGATTGAACAACTCTGTACAAAAGACAAAATTTCGGATGGTAACTCTGCAGTCCATTCTACCCTTTTTGGGCAGAGACAACTGGATGTGCTCCTTAGACCTCCAGGACGCGTACTATCATATAAAGATACACAGGCGCTCCAGGAGGTTTCTCCACTTCCGGCTGGGAGCCAGTCATTATCAATTCAGAACCCTGCCCTTTGGTCTCACTACAGCCCCCCGGGTGTTCACCAAATGCTTGGCAGTGGTCATGGCTCACCTGAGACAAAAAGGATTCCAGGTGTTTCCATATCTAGATGACTGGCTCATTTCCGCTACCACCAAACAGCATCTTATAATGGCCAGGGATTACACCATTCAACTTTGCAACAATCTAGGTATTTCTATAAATTTTGCAAAATCCTCCTTGTCGCCTTATCAATGTATAAACTTTATAGGCGCCGTATTAAACACCACAGAAATGTCTGCAACATGACCACCTCAGAGAGTGACAGACATAAGGCGGAATGTGCAGTCCCTGTTTCAGTCCAACAGAGTTCAAGTCAAGCTAGTATTGAAAGCGTTAGGCCTCATGGCAGCGGCAATTCTTCTACTCCCATTAGCCTGCTTCCACATGAGGCTCCTCCAGTGGATGCTGTTGTCTCAGTGGTCCTTTCAACAGCTCCCAGTGACTCACAACATCTTGATAACCCCATCATGCAAGAATCATCTCTCCTGCTGGATGGTTTCCCCTCAGCTTTTTTAGGGCAGACCCTTTGCCCCCCCCCCAGTTGCCACGGTGACAACGGATGCCTCCCTGATCGGGTGGGGGGGGAATTATCAGGGCAGGACGGTCCAGGGCACATGGCAACAATCAGAACGCCACCTGCACATAAATGTCCTGGAGATGAGGGCGGTGCTTTTGACGTTGCAAGCCCTTCAGAGCTCTCTTCCCACAGGGACTATAGCAATTCAAACGGACAATATGTCTGTGGTGTGGTACATAAACAAGCAGGGCGGAACAAAGTCCTACCCCCTATGTCGAGAAGCACTCAGACTTTGGCAATGGCCGATTTCCTCTCAACGGTTTCTGATAGCAACGCACATCCCCGGGAAGTCCAACGTCATAGCGGACAGATTGAGCAGAACTATCCTCATGCCTCACGAGTGGTCTCTAAATCAAGCGGTAGCAGACAGAATATTTCAGAGGTGGGGCCAGCCTTGCTGCGATCTATTCGCAACTCCTCAAAACAGCAAGTGCCTCGACTTCTTCACACTCTTTCCTCTACCAGGTCATCCCCCCAGAGACGCTCTTGTTCACGATTGGCCCCGGGGTCTTCTATATGTCTTTCCACCTTTACCATTGATCCCGAAATTAATTCAGAAAGCAACCACATTGAGATCCAAAATGATCCTCATTGCTCCGTTTTGGCCTCGACAAGTATGGTTTCCGTTCCTGCACAGTTACCTACTGGAACAGCCTTGGCACCTGGAACCCCTTCCAGATCTGTTGACCCATCTCACGGGCAAGCTGCATCAGTCTCTTCATTCCCTCAATCTCACAGCTTGGTTGCTCCACTTCCAGCCATAGCCAGGCTTCCCCTTATTTCTCCTCCTGTTCGTGATATCATTCTGGCTTCCCATAAGTCCAATACTAGGAAGATGTATGCAAGTAAATGGAAGCGTTTTTCACACTGGGCACAAGCTAGGTCCTTAGATCCTTTCCATGCACCCATTCATAAGGTTCTAGACTTTCTGGCGGAGCTTTTTCATTCAGGGTCATCGTCAGCCACTATCAGGGTACAATTAGTGGCCATTGCTAATTTTCATGTTGGGCTCTCAGAAGCAAATATTATGTCCCACAAACTCTGTAAAGCCTTCCTCAAGGGCATCTTTTTGCTTAGACCTCCAGTTAAGGATCTACCCCCACAATGGGATTTGAATTTAGTTCTAACCTCATTGATTCTGCCTCCTTTTGAACCTGCAGCTTCTTGCTCCCTCAAGCTTCTTTCTTGGAAAACTCTGTTTTTAGTAGCCATAACATCTGCCAGAAGGGTATCGGAACTTCAAGCCTTGTCTGTCCGTCCCCCTTATTTGGTCTTTCACAAAGACAGGGTAACTCTCAGAACAAACCCTTCCTTCCTACCGAAAGTGTCCTCTGAAGCAAATCTAAACCACTCCATTGACTTGCCTGTCTTCTTCCCAGACTATTCCAACAGGGCTGAACAGAAATTACATTCATTAGATGTTCATCGCCAACTACGGTATTATCTAGACAGGACAAAACAATTCAGAAAGTCAGACCAGCTCTTTCTCTCTTATGCTGCAGGAAAGAAAGGGCTGCCGGTATCAAAGGTTACTCTTTCCAGATGGTTGACATCTATTATTACCTTTGTTTATGAGTTGAGACACAGGCAACTTCCGTCTAGGCCTAAGGCTCATTCAACCAGGGCACTATCAACATCAACGGCCTTTCAAGCAAGGTTACCATTAGATGCCATATGTGCAGCAGCTACATGGGCTTCCAAATATACCTTTATTGCCCATTACAAACTTGATATAGCCTCCAGAAATAGAGCTGACTTTGGTTCCACTGTACTCAGGAGTCTGTTCCATTGAGCCACCCAGGACTAAGGTGCTAGGGACACTGTCCCATCCAGCAAGAATGAAAGCGAGAATGACAACTTAACATTAAGAAGATATGTTCTTACCATAACGTTCCATGTTAGTTGTCTTCTTCTTGCCTTCTTCCTTGCGTCCCTCCCTCCTGCCCCCTAGCCTGGACAGACTTGAGGTCTCTGAGTCCTTCCATTTCTGGAGATACAACATGTTACGGTTTCCCCGTATCCTTAGTGTTACTAGCAGGGAGTCCGTACTTGCAAATGAGGATTATAATAATATATTTATACTATGTCTTAGCTTCCAAATGAGATCTGGGGAGTTAGCGCATGGTATTGTGGGTTATAGGGCTGCCTCGAGCCGGTAAAAATAGCTCTCGAGCTATAGTATAGGCCGAGTCCATCCAGCAAGAAAGAAGGCGAGAAGAAGACAACTAACATGGAACGTTATGGTAAGAACATAACTTCTTATTATTGGATGTGCATTCAAAATGTTTATATTGTTTAGGTTCTGCCTATCATGACTGTCACTGTGATATTTGCAAGGCCTTTAACCCTAGAGCTTGGAAAGTAAATATATAAGAGGTCTGCTCCTTTACAAGTCTTTGTCAACATCATCTGGGGCTCATATCCCAAAGAAATATGATAAAAAGGATTCTAGAAATTGCTCCCCAGATCTAGCCACATCTTCAGCTCTGAGTTCAGAACCTCCTAGCAAAATTTCTAAACATTTGGATCCAACCCCTTCAGATCTGAAGTCTAGACATGAAAAATCACCTAGGATCCATTCACCGTAGTTATATTCGGATCCAATCTCCTCTAGACTACTTCCCCCCCACTTCTTAGAGTGGTTTCTGAAGCATCCGAAGCATCACCATTCCAGACCATTGTTGACAGCATATTCTACATGTTATTCCAGAAATCTGACTGAAGCTGATGTGAACAGGATGATAAGGCAGTTTGTCTTGGTGCAGATTCAGATGGGGGTTCTTCCAGCTCTGACCCCATTGGGTCCAGAGACCATTTTTAGTACCCCACCATTATTGCCTCCTTCTCTGATCTGACCATTGGTTTCAGAGCCATCAGATACAAAGATTCTGGAGTTGTCCACATCGGATTTGAAGATTCTAGTATCTTCATCTCTGGTGGAGTTTCTGAGTGGACCTGCATCAAGCACTTTGGAGTCGGATGACTCTTGAAACCATAGCATTGGCACTGGATCCAGAGAGTTGGAGTCAACTCCAAATTTGTTGGAGCCATCTTTGCCACTTCAGAGCTTCAGCATTAGATAGCTTGGCTTCAAATCTCTCCTCAAGTAGCCTGCCTTCGGGGTGGAGGGAGCCTGCGGTCTGTAAGCATGTCTTTTTGGAGCCATTGGTCTCCTTCTCTCTGAAGCTTTATGCTTTTGAGGTAGTGGAAAGAACTTCCTCTGTTCCCAGAGTTCAGATTTATCGTCCCCCTTCATCTCTGACTACCCAACTCCATTTGTCTATGAATGTAGAGCCTCAACCAACTGTGTGACTGGGACAGCTAGCCAAGGTTAGTCACCAGGATACCGAGCAGGGTATACTAATTTCTTCTGATATTTCTCTGGAGCATCCCACTGAAGAAGTTCTCAGGAATAAAAAGTGCAAAAGATGGCACTTAGACTGTCTACAAGAGTCTGTCACAGAAGATACTGACTTTGATGAGGTGAGAAGGGTCCCCAAGAACACCAGCCAATGATGTTTCATTTGGAGACATCCTAGACATACTCGGAGGCTCTGAGTAAAAATTTACCTAAACAGCAGAGGCCTCCAAAGCAGACACCCAAACAACTGCTACCTCAAGACACCCCACAAGCAACACATAAACCACAAAAGCAGTGTGCAAAGCAGTCACAGCCCTTAAGGCCAAATACAACACTAAACATACTTGTCATAGGTGACTCCATAGTCAGACACACTGACGTCCCACTCATCAGGCTGAACAAGGAGAGGGTCACAGTAAGCTGCCTATCGGGCACTAGAATCCGCCACATAACACAAGCACTCGGGTCACTCCACGGCAAGTACAAATATGACACAGTCATTGTCCATGCTGGTGTGAACGACCTGAGACGTACCTCCCTGGACTACATGAAAAGAGACATAGAGGAGCTCTCTGATTATGTAGCCCAGGCAGGTATGACCCTAACCCTGAGCAGTATCCTTCCTTCACCAAGAATGATGCCACAATATAGAGACAAGATGATCAGCTTTAACAATTGGCTTAATGTCTGGTGTCATTCAAAGGGGATCCAGTGTCTGTCTGCCTGGGATGACATGCTTGACAAGCCACGCTGCTTTGCAAGGGATGGCTTGCACCTGTCACCCCTGGGATTCCGGATATTGGCTAAGGCTCTTGCCACCCCATAGTGCCTTTTTTAGGCAAGGCTCAAATTCTAAACCTACCACCCTAGAAAACAAAAATGGGAAGAAACTGAGGGTAATGCTGCTCAATGCCAGAAGTCTAAATCTCAAAATGCACGCACTCGAGGCCCTTCTCAGTATGGAGAACATCGATGTCTGTGCTGTAACTGAAACCTGGTTCAAGGCTCCTGAGAGCACCCCGGCACTATTAGGTTTTACCTCATATCATGCGTTCCGGCCCCAAAACCCGGACCACACCACAAAAGGAGGGGGTGTATCCATATTCATAAAGGATACCCACACCTCCAGGTTGGTGGCAACGCACAAAGCGGAAACCATCCAGGTGCAACTAACCATAGGCAAAACTGCTCTACAAATTGTAGCATGCTACAGGCCACCCTCTCAAACTCAGGAACCCCACACAGCCTTCCTGAAGACACTGGAGGGTATAAATGTATCTCCAAACACCATCATATTGGGTGACTTCAACTACCCGAATATAGACTGGGAACATTACTCAAGCCCTAACTTTCTAGCCCAACGGTTCCTGGAGTTCATAAATTCAAATGCCATGGAACAGCTAGTCACTGTTCCCACGAGAGGAGAAAATATACTAGATCTCATTGTCACAAACATGGGGACAAAATGCTCCACACCGGAAGTATATCCCTCATTGGTGAGATCTGATCATAAACTAATCTCACTGGAAATCCACATCCCGCCCCCACCCCAAACAAAAAAGACCATAGTGAAGAACTTCTCTAAAATAAACTTCACACTACTCAAGACTGGTGTGGTATCCTTCAAGGCCCCTGAGCCAGTGGAAACCACAACCCAAGCTGCGGAAGCCCTTACAAATGCCTTCTATGAACACCTCCAGGACTGTATGGATCAGGCAATCCCAAATAAAACCAAGACTCTTTCCACAAAGGGCAAACGTCCAGTCTGGTGGACCCCAGCCATTAACAAACTTTACAATAAGAGGAGAAAGCTATTACATGATAGAACAAAATCCATAAAAGGGAAGTCACCCCTGATCATTATTAGTAAAAAAATACGAGCACTCATAAAATCAACTAAGGCCAATTTTGAGAGAAAAATTTCCATGGATTCAAAGGATAATCATACGGCCTTTTTCAGCTATGTTAGGAACCTGGGTGGAAACTCCCAGATATGCTCCGAATTAGTCCAAAATGATACAAAAATCACTGAACCCACAGACATTGCCAACATACTGGCAGACAGGTTCAGTGCAAACTTCACCCCCCTCTCCCCCCCTAAAGGAGAGATAACTATCCCAGCCGAGTGTAGCCTCCCGGACATCTCAAATGCGCAGGTGAAAGCTGCACTCTCTAAAGCTAAAAACACAGCATCAATGGGACCGGATGGTGTCCCCGGCTGTGTGCTACACGAGCTAAATGAGGAATTAAACCCGCACATAAGGCAGCTGTTTAATCTCAGCCTTACCACAGGATACGTGCCCAAGGAGTGGCGTACGGCAACTGTAGTCCCACTCCACAAAGGCAGCGCCTCTACGGACCCTGGTAATTACCGCCCCATAAGCTTAACAAGTCTAGTCTGCAAAGCTATGGAGAGGATCATAATGGAGCTCATAAACAAAGATATAGGGTACTTGCAGACATTGGACCCGACCCAGTTTGGCTTTGTCAAGGGAAGATCATGCCTTTTGAACTTGGTCGACTTCTTCGAAACAGTCACCAAGGCCATTGATGAGGGAAAGGCAGTCCATATAGCCTACCTTGACCTTGCAAAGGCTTTCGACACAATACCCCACTCGGGTATTGTAGAAAAACTTACCAGCTTAAATGTAAACCCATATGTCACAAGATGGGTTGCAAACTGGCTTAAGGACAGAACCCACAGGGTTAGAGTTGCTGGCGCTGTGTCAGACTCCAAGCCGGTCACAAGTGGTGTCCCACAGGGCTCGGTCCTTGGCCCCTATTGTTTGGCATCTACTTCTCAGAAGTACAGGCCAACATAGGAGGACTTTGGCTGACAAAGTTTGCAGACGACTGCAAACTGGGCCATAGTGGAAAGTGCATCAGACACGGATATCCTTCAGAAGGGACTCACGGAAACAGATAGCTGGTGCCAGAGCCATGGCCTGAAGTTAAACGCCAAAAAATGTATAGTCATACCCTTCGGGAAAAACAAGGTAACCCCAAGCTACCATATAGGTGGCAATCCACTAAGCACAGAAGAGGTTATCAGGGACCTGGGGACCCAGGTTGACAGTGGCCTTTCTTTTGACACTCACATTGCTAAAGTGGTTATAAAGACCTTCTACACTGCCCACCTGATCATGAAGGGATTCACATCCAGATCTAGTGAGGTTATTGTTCCCCTGTACTCTTCACTTATCAGACCAATGATCGAGTACAATGCCCCATTCGGGATGTATCTCACCCGACATCTGCAGCAATTGGAGAGACCCCAAAAGTTCCTCACCAAAAGGATAAAGGGACTCCAAAATCTGTCATATGCTGCCAGATTGAAGAAACTCCAGCTCTATTCAGTCGCATACCGTCTGCTCAGAGGTGACATGTGCCTGACATACAAGGCCATGTCCAACCCGGAATTAATGGACATGCTCCACCTCAAAAAATCCAAATCCACCAAAACCACTAGAGCAAGCGACTTAAACCTTAGCACGGATATAAATAGGACGTGCTGGAGGGATAGATTTATCACTCAGAGACTCCCTATGCTGTGGAATAAAATCCCGGTCCATGTGAGGCAGAGCACCTCGCTGACTCTGTTCAAGAGAAATCTAGACCTGTGGATGGGAGATCGTAGGTTTACCCCAGGAATCATCTCTGTGTCACTGCTGGACAGAGGCACAACAAACTAATGGGCACAGTATTTTTTCATATAAGGGGTGGCGTAAGCCACAAAAATTTGGGCTAGGCTTATAAATGCCTTAGGGCAGATAGCCTAGTATAAACCTATGAACCTATGAACCTAGATCTTCTTAAGCAAAGGGGTGGTTGATCTCCTGACAACTCTTCCAGAAAAGAGTTGGTATTCCTGGAGGTTTTTGGAGCTAGCTCATTTACATCTTGTGTGACTCCACTCACTGATGAGCTCATTGATTTGGTCTCTTGATGGGTGTGAAAGGAGTGTGACACCATCAAGCTGATCCCTAAGGGAGCAGATAGGATCCTAGCACCACCAGAGGACAGAGTATTGGAGCAAGGGAGTACCAGTTGATGCCATGGTCATGACAGCAGCCACAAAGAAGTAACTAGTGGAGCATAGTTCCTCTGTCTACCCCCCTAACAGGGAGTCTATGGTGCTTGGCACATTTTGAAAGCATGTCTATGCTTCTGCAACATTTGCCCTTCAGTCATTGAAACTTACCAAATCCCTTACTGGGACCATATCCTCCAAGGCAGAGACCTCTATTGCCTCGCAGTTCATAGGTTCATTATTAGGCTAATGGTCCTAACGCCTTTACAAGCCTAGCCATGTAGTACCCCAGTTGACCATAGTTGGGTGGTCATTGTCAGCAGAGCAATTTTATGATCAGCACCATCTGCCTCTGTCCATGAGGGACACAGGTGCTACCCCCTGCGTGAATTTACAGTTCCCCATCCAGTTGTCAAGTTTGCACTTAAATAGGGTCATAGGTTCATAGGTGTTTACTAGGCTAACATCCACAAGGCACTTTTTAAGCCTAGCCATGCATCCCAAATCTCTGACAAGTTCTGATACCCTTGATAAGTGTAAGCATGGGCCTGGGAGATTTACCATTTACAGGTTACGTGTGTCCATTAGAGACATAGGTGCCAAACCAGGGATGAATTTCCGGTTTCCCATCCAGTTGTCCAAGTTGCACTTGAATTGGGTTAGGGAGGAATTCTGCTTCACATGGATGGAATCTGGATCTGCTTCCATAGACTGGGTAGTCTCTGGGGTACATACCTATCTCTCCAGCAGGTCCTATTTATATCACAGGTAAGGTTTAAGTCTTTAGAACAGGTAATTCTGGTGCTGTTTGTTTTGTGGCTATGCAGGAGGTCCATCAGAGTGGGGTATGACAATGCCCTGTATGCCAGGCATAGATCTCCCCTCAAAAGCCTGTAGGAGACAGAATACAGGGATAGGGCTTTGAGGCGGTCTGCATAGGACATTTTACTTACGCCCTGTATTCTTTTAGTGAGGAACCACTGTGGAAGCTCTGCTTTACGTGAAGTGAGAGCTTTTTCCACAGGAGTGGTAATCTCTGAAAGATATATCTGTCTCTCCAACATGTTTTGTTGGCTAATAATCCACAGAACTAGGAAATACAGCACCCAAATAACTAAACTAAAAACACAACAAAACGGGCATCTCTAAAGGAAGTTCCACACACAAAACTGAGTTAAAAAACTTACTTTATTGAACAGACTTGAAACACATAAATCCATTAACATATTCACTGTGTTTTCATCCACGAAGTAAGACTTCCTTAGATATAACACCACGGTATAAGATAGACCTTTATATATACGAACCACCAATAATTCAATTCACTAATAAATCAACTTAATCAATGTAATACTATAAATTGAAGCCATACCATACCATTTAAAAACTACGTATATATAAAAAAATATATAAAATATATAAAATGTATATATAAATATTCTAACAATGTAAACAACCTGTCCAATTATAATTTGAAAAAATATTTAAGTTTAAAAAGTATGTTGTTGTTGTTGTTGTTGTGACTTTCAGCTTTTAGGGGTCGCCACAGCGGAACTCAGGTCCGCTAATGATTGGCAGTTGATTTTTACGTACTGAGTTGCCAGCCCTGACGCACAACCTTCAACGAAGGCACACCCATTCACACATGTCTCCACGCAGAAGACGGTCTAACTGAGAGTCGAACTGGATGGCGTCTTACTGTGAGGCGACAACACTACTGCAGCACCACCACCGCGGATATTTAAGTTTAAAAAGTATAAAATACAAAATTCAACAAGTTAAAGTTGGCACATTAAAATGCATCGTCTCTGGCTCCCTCAAATGGTCAAACTTTTAATTATGTCTAAATAATACATTAAAATTTGTTTGTTTGTTTGTGTCTTTCGGCTTTTCCCGGTTAGGGGTCGCCACAGCGGAACTCCGGTCCGTTAATGATTGGCAGCAGATTTTTACATGCTGAGTTGCCGGCCCTGATGCACAACCTTCAACGAAGGTACGCCCATTCATGCATGTCTCAACACAGAAGACGCTTTAGCTGAGAATCGAACAGAACAACTTCTTACTGTGAGGCGACAATGCTACCACAGCACCACCACTGCAGTCTCTAAATAATACATTAAAATAATGCTTTAAAATAATAGATATGTATGTTTTGTTGGCTACCCTTCAATCCATTTCTAACTCATCTGAGAGGCTTATCTCCCATGCAGCTGAAGGTACATCATGGGTGACAGGATAAGGCATTTCCATCAGGAAGCATGCCTGGATGTGCTTGAATGACTATGCAGAACCCTTCAAATATTCCTTTGTCAATGCTCCCTTTGACAGTAGTTCCTTATTTGGCCCCAAAGTTAAAGACACACTCTCTAGGTGTGAGCAGAAAGGGAAGACCCTCTCTGCTTTGGGCATATATTTTTTGACCCCTCAACAGAACTTTTCTAGGAACTAATGAGGTGGACAAAAAATGTAGTTCATAAAATCCCAGGGTCCCTTCCAAGATCCACATGGAGACAGTTTTCCTAGGGGCAGAGGGGGACTCTAATGGAAGATGCCATCCTTGCAGCAAAGGTGGCCCACATAACTAGGGATCTAGAGATATTTTCTCTGACAGATCCTACCAGCATTCCTGAAAGCTGTCCATCTCAGGAGGCAGTCAGGGGTCATCTATCCCTGCACCAGAGAGCCCTGCTAGAAATTACAAAAGATTCATGGGTGCAGAGGATAGTATCCAGAGGTTATATAATACCATTTTCCCATCCATCCCCACTAGTATCAAAATAAATCCCCAATGTTAAACCCAATCAGAGGGAAGCAGCAGGACTAGAAATACAAAAGCTGCTAGTAAAAAGAGTCATCCAGGAGGTCCTCTCCAGACCAGAAAGAGTCCAGAATCTACTCAAGATTCTTTTTAGTGCCAAAGAAAACGGGACTGGAGGCTAATTTTGGTCTAAATCAGTCAGTTCAATACACAAAGTTCCAGATGGTCAATGTTCAGTCCATCCTGTCTTTTCTGCACAAGGATGCCTGGATGTGCCTGACATATCTTCAGGATGTGTACTATCCTATCAAAATGAACAGATGATCCAGGAAATATTTATGCTTTCAGCTGGAAGCCAGTCATTACCAATACAGAGTTTTGCACTTTGGCGTCACCACAGCCCCCAGGGTGTTTACCAAGTGTATGGCAGTAGTGGCAGCTCACTTGAGACTGTAGGTATTCTGGGTGTTTCCATATCTAGATGACTGGCTCATAACCACTTTGATCATGCATCAACTGATTCTAACTCGAGATTACATTATAGGTAAGGGAGGAGCTTGAGAGTTTTCAGTGTTCCATGCTTTGGAAAAAGCACCTGAGTTAGATCCGAGGGTCAGATCCAAACCCATCAGTTGAGGAAGAATGAAAGTGGACAACACAGCTGGAATGTAATGGTGAGTACATAACTTATTTTTTCATCATATACCTAATAATTTGAACATACTACCAATACCTGTTTGTCTACCAAGACGTTACAGTCTATTTTTGTGTACCTTTAGTAGAACCTAAATCCAGGAATTGAGGGCATTTCCACCTTTAGACATTTCACCTGTTGTTCATCAGAAATTTATGTCACATACTTTTATTTAACAATGCAGCATACATACATTCATTTCCAGGAATAAATGCATAGGATCATATGGACATTCCCTGTATTGATCCTTCACCTTTAACAATTTCAAATACTTAATTTTAGAAGATCACAGGATCATAGTTTTATAGCATGTACAAGTCAGTTTGGCCAAATAACTACACTCAGGTTATGTCTCCTTTTTTCAAGTAGGGCAAACCTTATTAGTCCTGGTGTGTGTTTTAGGGTACCTGTTCACTTGTTAAAGTTACACTTGAAGGATGACATGGAGTCACATTGCTTGATCTATAGAGGGAGTTTATTCCAAGCTGGGGAAGGTGATGAGTCTGTCCCTCCTTCTTTTTTATTTATTTCTTTGTGTAGGTTTATATCTCTGGTTCTCATGGTGGTATCATGGTTGAGTATAACAGAATCCCTAAGGACATGGTTACTGAGATACAAATGCCTCTCCGAAACTATAAGACACAGAGTACAGTGTCAAAAATGCCAGTCTTTTCAGGTAGCTATTTTTTTTAATACTAGGCATTCTCTTTGTTAGGAACCTCTGTGATTTTTTGAGTTGCTTAAAGTGCTTAGTGATATGCATTCTGAAGGATATATTGTATTCAATGATGCCTCTGATCAGAGCAGAACACAAAGAAATAATTTATCTTTGTCAATTAGTTGTGAAATACAGAAGAGTTTCCTGCCTTTGATTGTCACATAGTGATCAAAAGAGAAGGAGCGATCTATCCAAAAACTCAAGTCAGTAATCATTGTTTCACCATATAGAAATGTACTATCAGTGTTGTATGTTACAGGTATTTGCTGTTTCCCAAATTGGGTGATGCTACATGTTTTTGCATTTATTTTAAGCCCGTTTTCTTTGAATTAAATTCTTTTGGATTCAGTATAACAACATTAGAACCTTTATCTAGTAGTTTCACAACTGTATTTGGAGTCATTTTAAAGTTTGGAACAAAAACACCAGTTTCAAACGTGAAACACCTTTCCAACACCAGGAAACACCTTATAATTTGTAAAACACAGGTTTATTTATTGTGTTTTACAAATTATAAGGTGTTTCCTGGCGTTGGAAAGGTGTTTCACGTTTGAAACTGGTGTTTTTGTTCCAAGTTTTTGTGTTTGGTTCCAAGTTTTTGTCATTTTAAGGTTCTCAACATTAGCCATTCTCCCAATTATAGTTTCTTTTCCACATAAACTTTTGAACATGACCTAGTTGTCCAAAGTCTGCTTTTAGAGGAGGCAGTAGTATAGCTGATAGAATCATACAAAAACATTTCTGTATTATGATGAATCAAGGCTTTATAAAGGAGGTATTACAATGTGTGATAACTATGAAGTATGTAAATTATCTGGTTTGAATGGTGTCTCACACCGCAAGCCAGTAAGACATAACACTCAAAAAACTAATTTTCTTGTCACCGGATAATAGTGAAACACACAGATGTCCCAGTCACCAGGTTGGACAAGAGAAAGTCATGGTCAGCCGCCTGTCTGGTGCCAGGATTCTTCAGATCACGCATTTACTCAGGTCTCTCAGCAACAGATCACGCATGCACTTAGGTCTCTTAGTAACAAGTATAGTAGAGTCGATTATCTGAATGTCGATTATCAGGAATGTCAATTATCCGAATGCAGCCTTCTAAAGTTTTTGGGTAGGAAAAATTATAAAGTCTGAATATGCAAATGCTATACGTATTCACTTGTGTGTGATTTTGAGCTTGCAGCCTGCACTTGTGTGGAAAATATTCTTTATTGTCCACTGGAATCACTGAATGGTTGAAAAGCATGCAGAAAAAAAACAATATTTTTGCAGTTTTTTATCTGGTTTAATGTATGTTTGATTATCCGAACTACCCTAGGTCCCAATTAGTTCGGATAATCAACTCTCTACTGTACTGTTATGACTCATGTTTATGATAGTGTGAATGACTTGAGACATAACTCACTGGACTATATGAAGAGAGACATGGTTGAGTGTCTGAGTATGTGTTCCAGGCAGGTATTTCCCTAGCCTTGAGCAGCATACTGCTCTCACCTAGAATGATGCCACAGTATAAACAAAAAATGACTGATTTCAATAATTGGCTCAGTTTTTGGTGTCATTCGAAAGGGATCCAGTTTCTGTCAGCCTGGGAAGCCATGGTCAACAAATCTCGCTGCTTTGCCAGAGATGGTTTGCACCTGGCTCCTCTATGCTTTCAGCTGCTGGCAAAGGCTCTTGCCTCCCGCATAGTACCTTTTCTAAGCAAGGTCTTGAAAGCAACATTACCGAAGTGAATTAACCAATCAGAACAAAATTTTTTTATTTTATTTTTTTATTTTTTTATTTATTTAACATTTGTTGACCGGGAAAGTCTGACTAGGTTCCACAGATCCTGTTTTCAGTGGAGGCTCGGGGAGAAATGCTCCAGAAGCATGTCTTTAGAATGTGGGAGGAAAGCGGAGTACCCGGAGAAAACCCACGCGAATGCAGGGAGAACATGCAAACTCCACACAGAAGGCACCCCAGCCGAGAATCGAACCGGAGAACCTCTTGCTGTGAGGCGACAGCATTAACCGCTGCACCACTGCGCCACCCAAAATAAGGGTTATGTTGCTAAATGCTAGGAGCTTAAACCCAAAACTGCACTCCCTGAAAGCACTTTTATCACTAGAAGATGTAGATGTCTGTGCAGTCACAGAAACCTGGTTCAAGGCCTCAGAGAGTACCCTGGCCTTGCAAGGCTACAATACCTTCCACACCTTTAGACCACAAAATGAATGTGTGAAAACCAAAGGAGGTGGTGTTTCAATCTATATTAGAGATAAATTCACCTCCTGTCTAGTTAGATTGGAGAAATCCGTGGAGCTACTCCAGGTCCAGGTTACGGTGGGTAAGACCACCATTCAAGTCATAGCCAATTATAGATCCTCCTCCATGGGTCACAAACCCATGAAGCTTACTTGACCAAACTGGAGACCATCCAAATTTTACCGAACACACTGGTTATGGGGGATTTCAATTATCACATCATCAACTGGGAAACCAGTGCTAGCCCTTACTTGCTAGTGCAAAAATTCCTTGACTTTGTTAATTCAAATGCCCTGGAACAAATTGTCCATACCCCGACAAGGGGAACAAACATTCTGGATCTGGTCCTCACTGACATGTCAAACTGATGCACTGCCACAACTATCAGACCCTCATTAGTTAAAACTGACCACAAATCAGTCACTTTCAAGCTGGCACTAATACCAGAACTCACAAGGGGTGAAATTAGACTAAAAAGCTTAGGTGAAGGTATAAATGCATTCCAATCCCCACCACCAAGCTGAAAGTGGTAACTACACCGATACTTACACTAAAGCCCTGTACAATCACTTGCATAAGTGTATAAACTTGTCAGTACCAGAAAGAATCAAAGCCAGATCCCCAAGTAAAAACAAGCTGCCATGGTGGACATCCAGCATCAACAAATTTTTACAATAAATGCAAAAAGTTGCTGTCTAAGAAAACAAAGGCAAAACCCCAACAATTGAAAAGCACCCTCCTCAGCCTCAACAGGCAAATAAGACAACTTGTCAAATCCTCCAAGGGCTCCTTTGAAAGAAACTTAGCAAGTACAGCCAGGGATAACCATAAGGCCTTTTACAGCTGTGTACATAACCTAAAGGGTAGGACCCAAGCATGTGCAGAACTAGTTGCTAACAGTATCACACATGCTGACACCACAGAGATAGCAAACCTGCTAGCGGATAGGTTTGGCAAAAATTTCATTCCCTTATCCCCTCCTAGCTTACAACAAACCCTGTCTCACACTTCCCCTCCACCCTACATATCTGAAGAGCAGATCCTCAAAGCCTTGTCAAAGGCAAAATACATAGCCCCTATGGGACCAGACGAAATTCCAGGCTTTCTTCTAAACAGATTAAAACATGAACTAACATCACCACTAAATACCCTTTTTAGTCATAGCCTAACCAAAGGTTTTGTTCCTGCAGACTGGAGAACAGCAACAGTTATTCTCCTCTACAAAGGTGGCCTAGCAACAGACCCAGGGAATTACAGACTCATAAGTCTGCCCAGCCTCATCTGTAAGGCCATGGACTGTATCATTATGGATCTCATACATAAAGACATATGTGACCTGCAAACCCTGGATCCCACTCAATTTAGTTTCAGGAAGGGCAGATTCTGCCTGTTAAATCTGGTGAATTTCTTTGAAAATGTGACCAAGGCCATTGAAGAGGGAACATCTGTGCACACAGCATACCTCAGCCTGGCAAAGGCTTTTTACGCAATCCCACATTCAATCATTACCGATAAACTTAGCAAACTGAATGTAAACCCCATCATTGTAAGACAGGTTGCCAACTGGCTCACAAACCAGACACACACTATCAAAGTGGGTGACTCCACATCAACCAGCAGAACAGTTACCAGTGGGATGCCACTGGGGTCAGTGCTGGGCCCCCTCCTGTTTGGTATATGCGTCTCAGAAGTTCAGGTCAAAGCTTAGGGGTTGTGGCTGCCCACGTTTGCAGACAACTGCAAACTAGGTGCAGTCAGTGAATCCCTAAATGATGTCTTTATTCTCCAGGAGCATCTCATGCAGACCACCGACTAGTGTATTAGTTACAGTCTCAAACTGAATGCAAAGAAATGCATCATCATTCCTTTTGGCACAAACAATGTCCTCCTCACACTATCAAATCAATAACAATGTCCTAATTACCCATGAAGTGGTAAGGGACCTAGGATTACAAGTTGACTGTGACCTTAACTTCCACCATGTGTCTACTGTAGTAAGGAAGGCTTTCTACGTAGCACACTTGATTGGTAAAGGCATTGCCTCGAGAGCAAAAGAAGTTATAACCCCCATTACTCGACACTTATCCAGCCCATAATTGAGTATAACACCCTGTTTGGCATGTACCATATCAAATACCTGCAGCAATTAGAGAGACCTCAGAGGTTTCTAACAAAAAAGATCAAGAGGCTCTAGTATGTGCCTTACATAGACCAACTAAAATCCCTGCCATTATACTCCATATTATATAGACTTCTTAGGGGAGACTTATGCCTGGCCTACAGAGCAGTCCAAGACCCAAACGTAATAAACTTGCTGCATATCTGTAAATCAAATGGAATTAAGGATACCCATTCCAAGGACCTAAATATGGTCTGTGACTTAAATAGGACATGCTGGAGGGACAGATTTATCTCCCAGCGACTGCAGCGTCTTTGGAACATGTGAAACAGAGCATCTCTATGACACTGTTCAAGAGGAACCTGGACAACTGGATGGGGCACCACAAACTCTTATCAGGGATAGAGCCCACAATGCTTCTGGATATGGACAGTCATTACTAAATGCAATCGTGGGTATTGACTAGCATTTCTATGGTATTACATTGGGATGAAACAGGTAGGCTTAAAATGACCTCCAAGTTGATAGCCTAGTAATCTTCTATGATCCTATAAAAACTTTACTAAAACTGTTTAGAACTTGCATATCTCAAGGGGTAATTTGAGCCTTATTTTGTTGATGTCCAAATATATATATATATATATATATATATATATATATATATATACTGGGGTAACAAAGTGCAAGTATATTTCTTTGTCTTATTCACAACAACCAAAATTGATAAAAAATACAATTTAAACAAATTAGATTATACAAAAATAAGAGAATATATTAATTCAGTGAACTGGGAAGAAAGATGATATTCACTGTCTGATGGGGGCTTTACACTTTTGGAGAATATCTAGGGGTGGAGTAGCATGAGATAAAGTTAATAAAACCAGCAAGCTACCATATTTGTGGGATTTTTCATTTTGTAAGTTATATAAAAGGTAAAAATATTAGTTTCAAAGTTCAGACATAAACCTAGTTTAACTACTAAGAGGAAACTTAATCTAACAGTGAAACATTTAAGATTGATCTGAAACAGAAAAAAATCCCAATATGAAATTAACTTATCACGTAGTCTTAATAAAAAGCAATTTTAAAAGTATATCAGTTATCTATCCTCTGATATAGATTTAAACACTGGACTGTCAGTTAGAGGAAATGTAACAACTGATGCTATGGCAATTGCAGAAGAGTTTAATAAGTTTTAGTTTAATCAATACCCAAATACAGATATAAATATTGGATTTATAATACTCTTTTGAATAACTACTTAGTCCCCACTACTTGGAAAAAGTCTTTAATATATCTATATGTAAAAAAGAAGAGAAAAAAATGAAACTGTTAAACTACAGGCCCATCAGTCTTACATCTATATTAAGCAAATGGTTTCAGAAAACTTTACTTGTGTTGTTGCAAGATGAGTATAACAATTCTGTATAGTATGATCTATACCAACACGGGTTAAGTTATGGTAGATCCACACTGACCATTCTTGGGGATTTTTATGACCTTGTACTATTAATAGCACTGAATGCATCATTAACTATTGGTGTGATTTACATAGATTTGGCTAGGGCTTTTGATACTGTTTTTCACAAGTATATATTGCAAGCATTAATGCAATATGATATCAAGCCAGACATGATAAATTGGATAGCTAAATTGTTGACAAGAAGAACTCGATGAGTCGAATTTAAAGGCTGTAAATCTGACTACCTCCCAATAAAATCTGCAGTTCCTCATGGTTCTGTCTTAGGGCCTTTTTTGTTTAATTTATTTCTGTCAGCTAACCCTTTAAATATTAGCATATAAAATGGGCCAATGATTATAAAATCTGATTCATCATTAACTCTTAACAGTCACAACTCTTAAATTTCTATCCTCTTAAAATAATTTACTTGTTGGGCATTGGAGGTTAATTTGAGTTTTAGCACAAATAAATGCCAAATAATGCATTTTGATAGATTGAACCAACACTTGATTTGAAATTGGGAAATACTAAATTACAAGGGACTGCTATCTATAAGGATTATGACATTTTTATTGCTTATTTTATTACTTATCATGTCAATAATATGAAAAACTGGCCCTCTCCTTAATTGGTAGAATATTTAGAGTATTATTTCTAAGACATCAAAATAGCCTAATTCAGTTTTACAAAATGTATATTTGACCTGTATTGGAATATAACAATATATTTTGTATATACAACAGGAATCAGCTTCATCTATTGGAAGCTGTTCAGAGATACTTTACCAAAATTATTCCTTCAGTATATCATCTTTGATTATATCAGCAGGTATCAGGAAATAAAGCTTCTTTCTTTACATTATAGACATCTTAGAGGTAAAGCAGTTTGTCCTTGAAGATTATCTAATGGGACATCATTAAGAAGTAAATATAGGAAACAAATTATCCAAAGGATTTTGAACCAACTACCATTTGAGATTAGATTGTCTCCAGATTTGATTTCCTTTAAACGCCATCTCGATTCGTGGATGGGAGATGATGTTTACAATGATGAATTCAATGTCAGTGTTCTTAGTTAGCCTTCATGCCTTAACACTCGTAGTAAACTTATGAAAACTTATCGACAGAAGGAGGATACTAGAATATGTCAGGATATTAATCATTTATGATTAATTATCTCAGTAGCTAGGCATTTTGTAGAAATGCAACATGACTTAAAAATGTATGATTCTTTTACAACATCCACTAAATATGAAAACTGGTATGAAACAATGGTTACATTGTGAGGAGAGTTATTTAGACCTGAGGCATCCAACATACAGTCCTTATGGAGTAAATGCTGACAATAATTGTCAAGCATTTCTATGAAAATTATGTATCATTACAATGGAACTGCATTCTTGATGAGTTAATTAATGTATTATAAAAACAGTGTGAATGTCTTAAACTTCTGTTTTTCTTATTGGAAAACCATTGGATCACTGCACCAAAGACTTTTATTAGCAAAGGGGTAAGTTTTAAACAGACAAAAGTAACTCATTAGACTTTTATTACAAACATAGACGATATCCCTCTCACATATCACCTCTTCAGGTGATGGGGAACACATGGCACTAGCCTGTTAGCTGCTTACTGCAGTGTAAGAAACTTACAACAACACATTCATTCTAGTAGTAGCAAACTTTGTCATGCAGATTTGGTGTGCACCACGTCTGATCTCAGCAAAAGATCACACATATTTAAAGTGTCCACTTGAATATATGTGTTAAGCAATTTGCTGTGTGCAGCTTAATATGTACGCATGTCCAGCATCAAGGCCAGATTGCTTAATGTCTTAGAGTTGTTAGTAAGTTGTTTAATGTTCACTTTTTAAGCATGCAGGAGTTTATTTCACAGCCATTTGACAAAGTTGATAGAATGCAATCCTTATGGTTGAAACACAAAACTTGCAACAAGTCAGTAATCAACTATCCTAGTAAGAATAATATACCAATTCAAAAATGTATTACTAAACTACTGGTACAAGGAAACATTTACAATAATCATCACCATTCTCTTTTTTATATCAAACAAAAATGAGCACTAGCCAAATGCTCACAAAAAACTACTGGCTAGACTGTAACTTTTAGAACATGACAGTTCCAGCTTATACTATGTTTCTAGTAACACCCTCAGCCTATTCTCTTCCCCTACTCATGTATACTAACCTTTATTTTAATTTTAATTGGAAACTTTTTACAGTTTGCATCCAAGGGACTGTATGTGTTGTTCCATTTAAAATTACCCAAGTATTTACCTATTTAAATATGGTGCTCCTTCTAGGTATTTTAGCCATGGCAACCAATGAGCTGTATATCTCATTCTCTTATTTGGTGTTATAACAATCATTTCCTCTCCCAGCCTTATGCCATTTACTAAGTGTTGAACCTTCTCTATAATTGGGCTTTCTACTTTCCTCCATTTCCTCATAATCACCTTTTTGTAGCACACATTACAATCCATACGACTTCCTGAAGTGGTGTATTTAAGCATCCTCCCATGTCTCCCCCCAGCAGCAGTGTCTTTCCTATATCTAGCACTACCCCCTTTTCCATCAAATCTATAACCATACACTATAGACCATTTTTTCAATTCCCTTAAAGCTACACAGCCCCAAACAATGTGCTGCCAGTTGTCCCCTTTCATCAGTGCCACAACTTCAACAAAAGTTTTCCATCCCTTTTAAGATTTTATTCAACTTCTCTGCCATGCCAAAATCCTCTCACCTTCAATTTATTGTAGCTCCTGTTTATTTCTTTTAACAGTGCCTTCCCTCCTAATACATTTTCTTTAAGCTTGTGACGCTCCTGCACTGGCCCAGTAATCAAGGAGCCTAGATCATCACCACTAACACCAGTGATGGACGTGCACATTGGAAGGATGACAAATACACACACAGTAAAGTATAATTTCCCTTAAGAGCACACAGAGATCACAGTCAGTCTGGGGCTGGTTTCTCCCTCTCTTTCCAGATCCCCAATAAGACTCCCCACTGGTACAGCTATAGGGCTAAGATCTCAGCTGAGTGGTCAAGCCAAAACCTCCAGCACCCTCTCTGTCTAACCAGTGCTTCATGTCCCTGCCCAAGTAGCTGACACACACACACACACACACACACACACACACACACACACACACACACACACACTTTGAGATTTGCTTTATATATAAACCCACAGACACAACTGGGGAAGGCTGGCACAGGTTCATTAGCTATGCCTCCTTCTGCCCAGACTATATGGTAGTACCACCTGCCACCAACCACCCTTTATCAGCTACTTAAGGCCCTTCCCAAAGGGTGACCAATTCTACTGTGCAATGTTACTGTTATCCAAATGGAAAATGTGACCAGAACTTTTAAGGCTATTCCAGAGTGTCCTGTACAGTATCACCAAATATATATGCAAGTACTCTAGGAGCTTAAACATTTCTAAATAAAACCAGCCACAATTAAAAGGTTTAAATATATTTAATAATAAAATCACAAGACAATACTCATTAACATAGTGACAATAGAGTTCAGAATCACAGGAAATATTTTAAAACAACATTGCAGGACATTCTTACATAAATACAAAAAAAGAGCTAAACTAATCTTGCTATTTCCTATCTATCTCTAAGAGAGATACTGTGATCTATGTCTTACTTACAGATACAGCCAAATGCAAGTGCTGAATGGATGTTTACAGGTCCAAGACAATATACAAAATGCCCAAACATTCTCTCTGAGATAGTTCTTGAATATATAATACACATTACTGCTGGGTTAGCTAGATTACATCACTATTTGACACTTGCCTCTAGTTCTCAGGCTAAATAGATACCAACAGAAGTTAACATATCTCTATGAAAATATTTCTCTCTTAGAAGCTGACATTTATCTCTTAGAAGCTTGTCTGAAACTGGAAGTCATAAAACAATTAACACTTTTACATTTTAAACCTAGTAATTATTTCTGTCTTAAGACAATAGAAAGAAACTCTAGCTGTAGACATTCTGTCTTCTAGCTGTGGTAAATACAATTGTAAAACTCTTTTCTTATTTTCTCAGAGTTTGCATGTTAACTCTGTATGTCCCAATTTCTAGTATGAAAGCATACATTTGTATGGGCATATAGTCTATATACATTTCTGCTCTTTTCCAACAGGGTGCACTGTGGTTAACTTTTTTGAAGCTCAGTAAAGAACAAACAGTTTTCTTACAGTTGTAAGACAAGCCTCTGGAAAATATTAATATTTACAAATGACATAGGGTTATTTACAAAGGTCTAGCTAGCTGGGCTGGCAGCTTCACAGAGCTACAGACCCCTAACTAAGTACGGCTTTTCTTCCCCTTTATTTCTGACTTTTCCCATCTTAACCTCTACTGAAGCTGTACCCTTTCCTTCAGCCTTTGATTAATTTCCTCCCATTCTTGAACTGAAACATCTAGCATATCCTCTGGTTCATTTGTTAATACTTCAACTATTTAATCCTTAAACCCTTTTCTTTCCAATAAAACACCAAGGAATCTCCTTAGACTCTTTCTAGACTGTGGTAAAATGTTTACTAGTGCATATAACTAATCATGATCTCAGAGCACAAATAGCTAATTTCCATTCTCCAGACTAAAGCTATTTGCTGTCTAAAGCATAAAAATAACTTTAACATTTTTGACCAAGTATGTCATTTCACACTGTAAAAGGTATACCTAGAATCTCCACTTATTCCCTTTTTTGGCCAGGCATCTATCAAATCCAAAGATCACAGCAGATGTTTTGTCCTCTCTCCACATTCATAGCTTGTCTGACTCTCTTTCCTGTGTACTTCTTAGAAAGTTGTATTCCAGCCTACAGCTACAATAAATAATCCTTCCGGGAAATACATTTATTTTAATAATAATGCCCTAACTAATTAAAACATTGTCTTGGGGGGCTGTTATAGAAACCAGCATCATCTGAACACCCTAATAATTGCCTTACCAATTACTGAGCAACCTCCTTTCTCTTCCAAACTTGCTTTATCAATCACTTGCAGTTGCTGATTGGCTAAAATTGCTATCCCTCTTTATCTTGCTGCCTGAAAGTGAACTTGTACCTGCACGCTTTAGCCTTTCTGTCCCAATTTTTTTATATTATTCTTCCCCTGGGTGCATCTCCTGCAATAGTGGTATCTCCAGCCTTTTTTTACTGACACACTGAATATTCTGTCTCTGCTAACAGGGCTTTTTAGGACATAAACTTTCAATGAAAGGAGTTTAAAAGAGTCCAGTGTATTTATGTAAGTCCATTCATGTTATGTTAGCCTTGTGATAAACCTTCTGTTTGAATCCTATCTTTTCTAATATAACCAGACTTTTTATACTAACCCCTCTTGATGCTACTGCTCTTTTTTTACCTGAGGCTAGATCCATGTTAATCCGAACTATCATCCTATAGACTATCCTTTTTTGAACCTGTACACTTGCCTTGGATGCATTTAGACTCCAACAAAAAAAAAAAAAAAAGAAAATATATTAAAAAAACAATAAAACAATTTGTATAACCGGCAAATATGTACATAAGACAGATTTTCCAAGGAATGAGCTTCTGATCCTGTTTATTCATGGTGATTCCTGTCCCAAATCCCTCCATATACAGTGGGAGAAATCACAGTTGTTTTAAATATTTAGAACCCCCCCCCCGTGCTCATTCTTGTTTTATTTTCTCTTGTAAATATACCCAAATGGACACATGATCCCCATCCCCAGTTAAACTTTATTAAGAATTGAGGGCATGGCAATAAACAGCTTCTATTAGCTATATTATAATTAGACTTCTTTGCATGGAGTCACAGTCTCTAACTATTATAATACGCCTGTGTGCTTTTTCTTGTTGCTTTGTTATAGCAGCTAATTTGTATTATCCTGTTACTAGCAGCAATGGTCTGGTGAAACTAACTGAGCTTTTCCTAGGTAATCTAATAAAATTAAATGCAAAAAGAATAAATTAAAAGTAGTTAAAGAATCTGCACGCTGTACAAATAGAGTAAGCCTGATCTTCTCTTACTGAAGCATTTCCATCTCTACAAACTGCCTCTACATAGGTGAATATTAAGCTAACTGCCCTGAATGGCCACTTTAAGCCTAGCCAATAACCTGAGGTCAGAATCAAACCTACTTCCTTGTGTTTATGAGACAAAAATTTTTATTATGCCAAACCCACGCCATTACATATCTTCTCCTTCTTTGCATAGTGTATGCTGTTTCAAAACATATCAGACTCACTCAAAGACTGAAATTTGTCAAAACTAATCAATGTTCTACCCAGGTAAACAAATTAGAATAAATAAATATCCACAAAATGCCTCATATTTGGTAGCTCCCCCTTTATAGTGACCATCAACACTTTCGTTCAGACTTCACTTTCAGGGTATCAAAAATGTATTTTGTAGAATAGATATTAAAATCGTAATGTCTGAAGTGCAAATATGATTGCAGCTTTTAATCCACTTTGTTCCCGCTGCTTGGTTTCATCTCTCTTTCCCCTCCCAGGAGCGTTATGCCAATGATCACACGTTCATTATAAGCATCCTTAGCTTTAAAGTGGTTCAGTCTACACTTACAGTCATAAGTCACTGCAGTTTAAGCTATGCAAATAATTAGAAGCAGAAAGAATAATATCTATACAAAAAGAACAGATTCTTTTTTCATTTATTCACTTATGCTTCCCTTTCATTTTCTCCCCATGTCAAGGTTATTAGTGAATGAAACAGTACATACAAAATTAAATGGATTACTATATGGATTATATCTAGCTCTGACCATCTTAGAGTATTCAGGATACTTCATCTTTACTTATAAAACAGTTTCAGCTGAAGACAGAAATGGCTGTATCTGCCTCCTACATGAAGTTCTCGCAAGACACCTGCAACATCATTTTGTAACTCCACCACCTTACTCTTCTTATTATCTAAGGATGGCAGAATATCTGCCTTTCTCTAAAAACGTTGTATTTTATTTTAATAATGGGGAAAAAAACTTTTTTAGAGAAATCCACCCTCGGAGAAGTCTGCTCATCCCTACACTGTTCAGTTTATGGTGCAGATAAACCCACTGTATTTCTTATTTCTTCCAGAACCTTAAGATCCTGCTGTGGGGAAGTAAAGGCCTTTGCCATAGCTGGGAATAGTATTTGCATTGTTCTACAGTAAAATAATTTCAACCTGCAGTCCCTCAACTTGCAGTCTCTTAAGAGAAGAAGTTGAGTAATCATGCAAGATAGAAATTCTCACTTCACATGCATCAGTTGCTAGCCTGGTCACCAAAGTTGAGTCTATATTTTTTTTAAGAAAAGTAATAAACCTAACCAACATAAGTTGAGGGGAATATTTTGGGGGCTGTGAAATGATTAATGCTGTTCTATGTGCATTCTCATTCTCTGTCTCATTTTACGGTCCAGTCTGCCAACAGTTTTTGTATATGTGCTCAACAGTCTCTTCTTTCTAGTCATTCTGATATGCCTAAAATTCTTATATTTTTCCTATGAGACCCATCTTCATGATCTGTGATGTTCACCTCAGGAAATTCCATCTTAGATTTAGTCACTGCTGGTTTAGCTTTAAGGATCTAATTTTCCTGTATCATAAACTGTAAAACATTTGAGTGTTTATTGACTAATTGAGCTACATCCTGAATTGTCCTATCTGTGTCTTTAATGTAATCATCCGGTTCTTTCTCCTTATTGGGTTGATCTCCAAGGAAATTTGACTATCTACCATGACCTGCTTTTCACATTCAGTAACCTACATCATGAATTCCTAACCATTTTTTTTCTGTTTTCCACATTTCATCACAAAGAAGCCCAGGCTGTCTTCTAACTGGCATATAACTACTTATTCTCTTGATTTATGAGCCACAGTTTTCACAAACGTGGTGCTTTATATATAACTGACAAACATGGGGTAGAGGAGCAGATAAGTTCTGCTGCTCACCGTACCAGTGCCATACTGGAACTCAGCATTTACTTTTTAGTCGTCTCTGCAAATTTGCTAAGTTATATAGACTTTTGCCTAGATCAACAGTCATTTGTTTATATGCTATTTAAATGCTGCTGCCTCTTAAGTACTTTAAAATGGACCTTTTTTCTATGTAAAACCAGAACATGTACTGTCAAGTCAATAACATTCTCACAGAAAAGTTATCTTTAGTAAACTTGAGTTTCCAAATCTAGAAAAAGTTGTTCTTAGTGGTAGTAATAACAACCATTTCTGCCAAGGAGACTAGTAACTTATAAATCCTGTGCGTGAAAAAAGACAACTTAATATTTCAAAGAAATGTAGTAACTCTGACTCTCTATTAGTATAATGTAGCCAAGTTTAATTTCTCATCAGTCTGTTTCTTTTTGCCTTAATGGCAATTTTTCCATAAACCATAACATTCATAAGCAAGGGGAGAGAGAGAGAGTGAAAGAGAGAATACTTTCCCAGAATCATGGATGGGAGTAGGGCATCCCCTTATAGGTTCATAGGGTCATAGGTTGGTACTAGGCTATCAGCCCTAGGGCCTATACAAGCCTAGCCATAACAATTCCCTGGCTATTTCTTCCCACATTATTTACTTTCCTGGACCCCTGTCTAGCAGGGCGACTGATGTGATCCCTGGGGTGAATTTCCTTTCTCCCATCCAATTGTCAAGGTTCCTCTTGAAGAGGTCCAAAGAGGCACTCTGCTTGACATGTATGGGCAATCTGTTCCAGAGTCTGGGGAGTCTCTGGGTCAGGAACCTATCCCTCCAGCATGTTTTGTTTATTGTGATGACAAGGTTTAGATCCCTGGAGCATGTAGCTCTGAGGGATTGGGATTTCTTTAAGTGTAGCATGTCCAGCAGCTCTGGGTTTGACATGGCCTTGTATGCTAAGCAGAGATCGCCTCTGAGTAGACGATATGCGACAGAGTATAGCTGGAGTTTTTTAAGGCGGTCAGCGTAGGGCATCTGCTTTAGGCCTGTGATTCTTTTAGTGAAGTATTTCTGAGGCCTTTCCAGTTGTTGCAGATGTCTTGAGAGGTACATACCAAATGGGGCGTTGTATTCTATAATGGGTCTAATGAGGGATGAGTACAGTGGGACAATGACCTCCTTTTTTCTGGATGAAAAGCCCTTCGTGATGAGGTGTGCCACATAGAAGGATTTCCTGACTGTTGTGGTGATGTGGTTATCGAAGGTGAGACCACTGTCCACCTGTGTCCCTAAGTCTCTTATCACACTTTCTGTGTTTAGTGTACTGCCACCTATATGGTAATTCATGGATACATTTTTTTTTTCCCAAAGGGGATAACAATACATTTCTTGGCATTGAGCTTGAGCCCATGGCTCTGGCACCAAGCATCTGTTTCTGTAAGGCCCTTTTGTAGAGTATCCACATCATTTGGGATTCAATAATGGCTCCCAGTTTGCAGTCATCTGCAAACTTTGTTAGCCAGAGTCCCTTAGTGTTGACCTGCACTTCAGAGAAGTAGATGCCAAACAAGAGCGGCCCCAGGACTGAACCCTGAGGTACTCCACTTGTCACTTGTCTGGAGCTGGATTTGGAGTCGGCTACTTTTACAGTGTGGGTTCTATCAGTAAGCCATTTAGCAACCCACTGGGTGACATAGGGATTAATGCCCAACTTAGTAAGTTTATCTATGATTCCAGAGTGGGGGATGGTGTCAAAGGCCTTGGCAAGGTCTAGATAGGCTGTGTGGACCACCTTACCCTTGTCTATGGCTCTGGAGACTGATTCAAAGAAGTCAATCAGGTTCAGGAGACAAGATTGGCCCTTCACAAACCCAAACTGGGTGGGGTCCAGTGTTTGAAGGTTGCCAATGTCTTTGTTTATAAGTTCCATGATAATACGCTCCATGGCCTTGCAGATAAGGCTTGTCAGACTGATGGGACGGTAGTTTCCGGGATCCAAGGTGGATCCCCCTTGTGGATTGGGATAACTGTAGCTCTGCGCCACTCAGTGGGCACGAAACCTGAGGTGAGGCTATGATTAAACATGACACTTAGGTGAGGTGCCAGTTCATATTGTAGTTCATGTAGTACACAGCCTGGGATGTCATCTGGTCCCATGGATGCTGTATTCTTGGCTTTAGAGAGTGCATTTTGTACCTGTGTGGCCGTTATTACTGGAATTTGGCAATCTTCCGGTATTGAGATGGGCCATTTAGTGGGTGAGAGGGGGGTGAAGTTGATATTGAATCGATCTGCCAGGATATTGGCAATATCCTTCGGATCAGTATATTTAATGCCATTCTGTTTTAGCTCAGAGCAGATCTGAGCATTGCCATTTAGATTCTTGACATAGTTATAGAATGCTTTGTGGTTGTCTTTGGAATCTTTGGCAATTTTATTTTCGTAACTAGCTTTGGAGGATTTTATGAGGCATCTCAGTTTCTTACTGAGGCTAGTAAGGGAGTTTTTTGCATCCTGGGATTTTCCTCTTTTCTGCAAAAGTTTCTTCCTTTTGTTGTAAAGTTTGTTTATGGCAGGGGACCACCAGATTGGCTTCCTTTTTTTGGATGAGAGCATTTTGGTTCTATTTGGGATGGCACGATTCATGCATGAGTGGATGTGCTCATACAGTGCCTTAGTGTAGGATTCAGCAGTTGAACTTTCAGTTCCTGTCTGCATGGGTGTCATGAAGTTTGTCACTTCTGACTTGAGTAGCATGAAGTTGGCTTTGGAGAAGTTTTTATGGTGTTTTTTTTACTGGGGGGTGGGGGTGGGATGTGGATGTTAAGGGTGATTAGCTTATGGTCAGACCTGACTAACGAAGGGGTGACCATAGGTATGGAGCATTTATTTCCCATGTTGGTAATGACCAGGTCTAGGATATTGGAGCCCCTGGTGGGACTATGGATTAGTTGATCCATGGCATTGGAATTTATGAATTCCAAGAACCGTTGCGCAAAGGTGTTGGGACATGAGTAGTTTTCCCAGTTAATGGCAGGGTAGTTAAAATCACCCAGTATTAGGGTGTTTGGTTCTATCTTAATATTTTCCAGTATGTTTAGAAAGGTGTAGTGAGAATCTTGGGTATGGTGGGGGATCTGTAGCAAGCTACAATTTGGATTGCAGTCTTACCTAGTGTTAGTTGCACTTGGAGAATTTCAGACACATTGTGTTGGCCAACTAGCCTGGTGGTGTGAATATCCTTGGTGAATATTGACACTCCTCCACCTTTAGTGTTTCGGTCCAGGTTTGGTGGCCGAAAAGTGTGGTAAGAGTTGTAGCCTGGTATTGCAGGGGTGCTCTCTGGAGCCTTGAACCAGGTCTCAGTTACTACACAGATATCGATGTTTTCCATTTTTAGGAGTGCCTCGAGAGAGTGCATTTTGAGGTTTAGACTTCTAGCATTGAGTAGCATTACCTTCAGATTTTGCATGCTTGTACCTGTTACGGTGGTGGTTTTGTCCTTTGAAGTTTGCCTAAAAAAGGCACTATAAGGGTGGCAAGAGCCTTAGCCAGTAACCTGAATCCCAGGGGCGACAGGTGCAGACCATCTCTGGCAAAGCATCGTGGTCTGTCAATCATGTCATCCCAGGCAGACAGATACTGAATCCCCTTTGAATGACACCATAAGCGTAGCCAGTTGTTGAAGTCAGTCATTTTATCCTTATATTGTGGTATCATTCTGGGCGAAGGCAGGATGCTACTCAGGGCTAGGGTCATACCTGCCTGGGCCACATGATCCAAGAGCTCTTCCATGTCTCTTTTCATGTAGTCCAGGGAGGTACGTCTCAAGTCATTCACTCCAACATGGACAATGACAGAGTCATATTTGTACTTGTTGTGGAGTGACTTGAGTGCATGCATTATGTGGCAGATCCTGGCACCCGACAGGCAGCTGACTGTAATTTTCTCCTTATTCAACCTGGTGAGAGGGACACCAGTGTGCCGGACTATAGAGTCACCTATGACTAAAATGTTAGGTACATTGTCTTGCCTTAGGGGCTGTTGCTGGGTGGCATACTGGTGTTGTGAACTATGTGACACATTGGTTGTGATTGGTGTTTGTTTGCGTTTCAGCTTCAGAGGTCTTTGTTGCTTGGGCAGGTTACAGTTAAGGGCCTCTGCATATGTGGATTTAGTGTTGCTATATGTGGGTGTTGGTGGTGCGGGTTTAGAAGGGCTATGTGTTGCTTGAGGTGTAGTGTGGGTGTTAACCTTCTTCTCTTGACTGTTTAGCACAATCTTGGGTGGAGAGAGCTTTGCTTCCATTTTGGCTATGTAAGTGCATCTCTCACAGGTTGTAGTGTTGGGTGGTAGGAGGAGAGGGTTGTCTGTGTACATGAGGCAATTGCTGCATTGCCCCAGTATGCCCAGATTCACCAGGTGGACAGGAGAAATCACCGAAGCTGACCCTTGGACATGCCTGGTTTGGGGCTTTTTTTTTTCTTTGTAAAGTATAGGAGCTGTTTCCTTAGCAAGGTACTTTGCAATTATAGGCTGTTTAGTGCCTACTATTAATTTCTCCTTGTTAACAAGGAGAGTTCAGTGTTTGTATGAGTTTAAGGCTTCCTAGTGCTTTCCAGCAGGTATTAGAGAAAGTGCTAGTCACAGGGATGCTTAAAGGTAAGATTGAAAAGAATGCACTCTGCAGTGTGCACTAGAGAAGTTAGATGTGAAAGTAGGTAACTTGAGTTTTACCTGGTTAAAAAGTTAAGGTTTAGTGGAGAGTTACTATTTTTAAAACAGCAAGATGGATTGAAAGGTGCGGTCACTTTTGTATTTTGGTACTATGAAATACTGTAGGATGGCCAATAAATTTAAATAATTGAAGGGGTGGGATTTCAAAAATGATGATTTTGTGATTACTCACATAAGCCAGTGAAAGTAGAGAGAAATGAGATATATGGTCAGATTAACATAAGAGGCGGGCAACTAGAAAGACAGTGATATTTAACAAGACAACTTAAATAGGTGGGAGGGCGGGAAAAAATTCTGCCTGACTCAGAACAGAGAGAGCTGTGGTCTCTTTTGAAGTTTTAATATGCTGTTAAAACAGAATGCAAGCAAAACACAAGGTAAAGAAAACAAACTACAGTATTCAAAATATAGAAAGGCAATACAGTAATACAAAAAATATTTTTTTATAAGGTATGGCCAAATTTATCAGAAATTTTGTGTTTCTGCTGTTCTAACCTTAGGGCATTACATCCCACTCATACTAGATACTGAATGTCTTACCATCTCATTTGTCAGTTCATGCTAATGCCTTTGGCTGTTGCAAGTCAAGAAGACAGAGCCATCAAGGGAATTAGAGAGCCTTCTGCTATGGCAAAGCTCATCTGGGATAAGTATTAATGAAGTCAAACAGACAGAGACATTAATGGGATTAAAGGTCCTTCTACTAGGATAAATCTCACCTGGAATAAATATTAATGAAGGTTCCATTTCTAAAGATCTGTAATTCAATCACTTGGGAAAATATACACAGATTTGTCAACCAGTATGAATTAGTCATCTGTGCTAGTCAAATATCAGATGTTAGATTTAAGACTACATTCACAAGAGGCATGTTCTGTCTAGGAGGAATAACTAGCAGCCTAATTGTATAGATGTATAGCTTATTGGAACTAACATTCTTTCATAGTGGTAGGTCTGCTCTTTTTGGAGTCATTACATCCTATAACAAGAGTATAGAAAATGTATTACAGCCTCATGTAAAATTTAAATCAGTTAAGCAATCTGAGTGAGACGTATTGTGTCAGTTAAAATGAAAGTCATTTACATTTTTATGTTGCCACTGTACAGTGTATAATGCCCTCATACTCAAAACATGTACACACACACACACACACACACACACACACACACACACACACACACACACACACACACACGCATGCTTACACATGCAAACGTGTGCAAATACACCATCATTCGCAATCAAGTTGTTCTGTAGTTAGGTGTTTTACCTGTATAGGTCTAGTAAGGTTAAAACACTTTGCATCACAGAGAGGCAGAACAAAGATCACTTCAGGTTTGTATTGTATACTTCCCTTCTGCAGTACTGAAGCTCTTTCTGCACTTCTGTCTAACTGAATACCAGTATCTTGAGTTATTTCTTATCTTTTTTATTTGCATTGTTAATGATATCAGCACTTTGAAATTTTGTTTGAAAACCTAGTCATATTCCATTTTTATACAGATGAAGGAGACGTATGATAAGCAGCTCCAAGAAGAAATTGAAAGACTACAGGCCAAAAATGAAGAAAACATCATTAAGGTAGTAAAACACACCATTTTATTTTCCTAAAGGAGCAATTGTGACTCACACATACATCCATATGCAGGACTAACAAAAACACTGATGTTGCTGAAGTAGACACTTTGCAATAAGAAGGCCCAGGGACACTTTCTCAAGTACCTCCTCCATGATTATAATTTTTTTTTTATGATCTTCAATTCCCATACTCAAGAAGAACACATCCCAGTGCATGTTGAAGTGCACTTGAACCAAAGAAAATTAGGCACATTGAACACTAGAATCCCCATATCTGCACAAGTCAGAGCTCATCTTAATGTGTTCTTGAACAATTCTTGTGTTCATTATCAAAGAGCAGACCTACAATTATTTCACTGGTCATCAAATCTGCACCCAGAATCACCTCAGGAGCTGTGTCCTCTCCCTTTGCTTAGACTTGGAATTAACAGGTATTGTTCACAGTTAGGTCATTATAGTAGTAGCCTAAGTTATTTGGGTTATATCCTGCCAAGAATATGACCAACTGGTCAGTTTATCAAACCTAAAAGGGACCTTCCATGTGCTCTGGCAGGGGCTCAGACAGAGCTCCATATAAAAAACAGTTAAGATTTCCAAAAGCTTCAGAACTTTCTTGCCAACAAAGTGTGATCCTTCTGCATGCTTTGTGGAACTGATAGTCAACTAGTGATCCTTTAAGGCTAGGCAGATTAGACCCCTTTATGGGAAAATCTTTCTAATATTTAATTTTTCTGTGGAAAAAGGAAGCCAATCTGGTGGTCCCCTGCCATAAACAAACTTTACAACAAAAGGAAAAAAACTGTTGCAGGAAAGAGGAAAATCCCAGGATGCAAAAAACTCCCTTACCAGCCTCAGTAAGAAGCTGAGATCTCTCATAAAATCCTCCAAAGCTAGTTACGAAAATAAAATTGCCAAAGATTCCAAAGACAACCACAAGGCATTCTATAACTATGTCAAGAATCTAAATGGCAATGCTCATATCTGCTCTGAGCTACAACAGAATGGCATTAAATATACTGATCCCAAGGATATTGCCAACATCCTGGCAGATCGATTCAGTGCCAACTTAACCCCCCTCTCACCCCCTAAATGGCCCATCTCAATACTGGACGATTGCCAAATTCCAGTAATAATGGCCACACAGGTAAAAAACACTCTCCGAAACTAAGAATACAACATCCATGGGACCAGATGACATCCCAGGCTGTGTACTACATGAACTACAAAATTAACTGGCACCTCACCTAAGTGTCATGTTTAATCGTACCCTCACCTCAGGCTTTGTGCCCACTGAGTGGCGCACAGCTACAGTTATCCCACTCCACAAGGGGGGATCCACCTTGGATCCCGGGGATACCGCCCCATCAGTCTGATGAGCCTGATTCGCAAGGCCATGGAACGTATTATCATGGAACGTATAAACAAAGACATTGGCAACCTTCAGACACTGGACCCTGCCCATTTTGGATTTGTGAAGGGCCGATCTTGTCTCCGGAACCTGAGTGACTTCTTCGAATCAGTCTCCAGAGCTGTGGACGAGGGTAAGCCAGTCCACACAGACTATCTGGACCTTGCCAAGGCCTTTGACACCATCCCCAACTCTGGAATCATAGATAAACTTACTAAGCTGGGCATTAATCCCTATGTCACTCGATGGGTTGCCAACTGGCTTATTGACAGAACCCACACTGTAAAAGTAGCTGACTCCAAATCCAGCTCCAGACAAGTGACAAGTGGAGTACCTCAAGGTTCAGTCCTGGGACCTCTCTTGTTTTGCATCTACTTCTTTGAAGTACAGGCCAACACTAAGGGACTCTGGCTAACAAAGTTTGCAGATGACTGCAAACTGGGAGCCATTACTGAATCCCCAAATGATGTGGATACTCTACAAAAGGGCCTTACAGAAACAGATGCTTGGTGCCAAAGCCATGGGCTCAAGCTTAATGCCAAGAAATGTATAGTTATCCCCTTTGGGAAAAAACATGTACCCATGAATTACCACATAGGTGGCAGTACACTAAACACCGAAAGTGTGATAAGAGACTTGGGGACACAGGTGGACAGTGGTCTCACCTTCAATAACCACATAACAGTCTGGAAATCCTTCTATGTGGCACACCTCATCACTAAGGGCTTTTCATCCAGAAAAAAGGAGGTCATTATCCCACTGTACTCATCCCTCATTAGACCCATTATAGAATACAACACCCCATTTGGTATGCACCTCACAAGACATCTGCAACAACTGGAACGGCCGCAGAAATACCTCACTAAAAGAATCACAGGCCTAAAGCAGATGCCCTGTGCTGACCGCCTTAAAAAACTCCAGCTATACTCTGTCGCATATCATCTACTCCGAGGTGATCTCTGCTTAACATACAAGGCCATGTCAAACCCAGAGCTGTTGGACATGCTACACCTAAAGAAATCCCAATCCCTCATTGCCATACGCTCCAGGGATCTAAACCTTGCCATCACAATAAACAAAATATGCTGGAGGGATAGGTTCCTGACCCAGAGACTCCCCAGACTCTGGAATAGATTGCCCAAACATGTCAAGCAGAGCGCCTCTTTGGCCCTCTTCAAAAGGAACCTTGATGATTGGATGGGAGAAAGAAAATTCACCCCGGGGATCATGTCAGTCGCCCTGCTAGACAGGGGTCCAGGGAAGTAAATCGTGTGGGAAGAAATAGCCAGGGAATTGTTATGGCTAGGCTTGTATAGGTCCTAGGGCCGATAGCCTAGTACCAACCTATGAACCTATAAAAACTAGCATTTTTCTGTAAAACTAATTTTTTATGCTAGGAAACATTTTGTTTGGACTGTCATTCTATATCAGGTGAATTTATTACTGTGGTGGCTTGTGGAATGTGTTGTGTTCAATCTGGTTTTGAACATTTTCTAATATTCTTATATAGCATTTTTGTGTTAGAGACATGATTTGGTGCTTTTGAGGAGTGTCAGAGTATTTTTTACATGAAACCTACCTTTTTATATGGCACTGCATTTACCAAATCTTACAGGCTCCACTAACCATCTTTTAGGCTCCCTTCATGGCTGAATCTATTGGGCAGTTACCAATCTCCTTGTTTCTTCCTTCCCTCATCGGCAAGTTGCCAGGGAGTCTGTTGTTGTCAGGCTGGCTCCAGTTTTGCCTCAGCAGCTAATGGGAGACTCAGCTGTGTGTGGATATCGTTCCTCAAACTGCAAATCATTTCCCTCTGGTAACTCTGGTGTATCACCTTCAGTTACTAATGTGCAGACACATCTCCTCCAGCTGTAGGGTTGCCCTTTGTGGGCTAGGAATAACAACTATTGTCATTCTCAGATAAATGGGTGGGTAAAGGTATATTGCATTGCTTGTAAAGGGATCTTGAGGCTCAGGATAGTGTGCCTGCTTTGGGACAGACCCTGTCCATGGAGTTTCCAAGGAAAATAAAAGTGAAAAATCTGGCTTCTCTTGTTTCCATTTCAATGGGCAAGAAAGATTTGCTGGGATTTGCTAGAGAATTAATTTCTGCTTTTTCTTTACCTACTTTCTCTTCAGAAAAAGAAGGAACTCTGATTTTCGGTTAGAAGAGCAATTACTGGAAGAAAATGTTGTGTTTCAGGATTTTCTTCAAATCCTGAAGAGACTGATTCTGACAAAAAGTGTTGCATTAGATTTCCCTACAGAGGACTTTTCTTTTTCTGAAGCTTTATCTAAAATGTAAGAGAATTTTCAGTGGGATCAGAATAAAATTCCTATTTTCCAGCAAATGTACTATGACTTGTTACAGTTGGATATTTTACAATCTGCAGCTGTTCCTCCTGTTTTACATTTTTTTAGGAAGTGCTTTTCTGACAGCTTGTAGTTTACCTGGCAGTCAATCTCCTGCCCATAGGATGTCTTATACATTGTACAGGGTGTCTCAGACTCACAAATATTTGATCTGATGTTGCCCTTTACATAAATTCCTCAGTATATGAATATGAGATCTGACATTCAATCCAGCTTCAGCCACTTCTAAACTTTGATTCCAGTGCTCAATCTCCTCCCCATATCATAATCCCTGTGAAGAGTGTGGGCTATCTCAAATCTCACTTGCAGCCATAAACATTTGCCAGATCTTGGTGCTCAGAAGCATGTTTTTAAGAAAAATGCCTTATATAGATAAGTACTTTTTATTTGGGCTAATTTCTTGTACTCCTCTTCTCTTTAGCACTTGGACTTATTGTTCCTTAACCCTTTTCTCTATCTTTCTCTCTCAGTCCTTTGTCCGATAGTAGCACAGGGGGTAGTCCTGGGGTAAGTTTTCTGTTTCCTATCCATAGATCTAAGTTGCACTTGAATATGGAGAGGGATTAACTTTATTTTATGTGGATAGGGAGTCTGTTCCAGAGCAGTGGTATCCTCTGTGAAATATGCCTGTCCCTCCAAATCATTCTGTTGATATTGCAGAAGAGGTTTAGATCCCTAGGCTGAGTATATTTGTTACCATTTGACTTGCTGGTATGCAGTAAATCCATCAGTAATGGGGTGGATGCCTTATATGCCAGACACAGATCACCTCTTAGCAATCTGTAGGATACCGTTTATAGTGACAGGGCTTTGAGTCAATCCATGTAGGATATGTTGTTTTGGCCCTGAATCCTTTTATTAAGGTATTTCTGTTGGCATTTCATGTGTTGCATACTGTTTCTAATTCCCTTTTATTGGTAGGCAAACTCAATCTGATGTAACTCGCTCTCATCACAGGGATTATGGGTAAGGGGAGGGGCCTCAGCATCTGATTCAAAGTTTAGAACTGGCCAAAACTGGATCCAAGGTCAGATCTGATACCCATACATTGAGGAAGGATGGAAATAGACAGCAAAGATCTCTTGTCATGGTGAGTACATACCTTTCATTTTTTCTAACCTTAAAGCAGACCATACAGTGATTTCCCTATCAAAAACTGCTTCCACTACACACATTTTTAATTCTAATCATTTTCTCTCTGACAAGAATGGAAAAGTTTTTGACAAATATAGGAAGAAAGTTACTTTTTCTGTGATTTTAACATTCAGAATTTTAAACTACCAGGCTCACATGTTAAAGTGTTTACTTCTGCCTTTTGAGAACATGAAAAAGTGAACTAGTAACCTTCCTTCTTCTAAGGTGAAAAGCTTAAGGACAGTCCAAAAAGCTGTATTAACTATTTGCCTCTTCGTCCCTCCCCCTTGGTAATCTCTCCCTCCCTCGGAGTCTATACTTTTGTGGGTGGCAACAGACTGTTTGCAACAAATGGTTTCTAAAAGCCACTGAACAGGGGTACACTTGGCAATAGGAGTCTCTCCCTCCGTTCCTGGGGAGTCCTCCTTGTCCGGTTTAATCAGATATCCATGTTTCCTACACTTTTCGAAATGTTATTTAAGGGTGTTAGAGAACCAGTGCCTGCATATCATATGGGCATAGGGTTTTATTCAAGGATTTTCCAATGCTAAAGAAAAAAGGGACTTGGAGGCCTGTGCTAGACCTCTTCTTTCTGAATCTTTTTGTAAAGGCTCCAAAGTTCATAATTTTATTTTTTCAGACCCTATTACCTTTTTGTCCCTTTACTAGCCTTCATGGTAAAGCTAGATTTAAAATATGCCTACCATCATATTCTTATTGGCAAACATTTCAGACATTTCTTAAGATTTTCTGTATCTGGCTAACATTATCAGTCTGTCTCACCCTATGGGCTATCTATTGCTCCAATGACATTTACAAAGCATCTGGCTCCAGTAATTGCTTATTGCAGATCTCAAGGCATTCACAGTTTTCCATATTTAGATGGCTGTATTATGTTTGCAGACTGTTTTTCCAGTTGTCTGGAGTCCTTATCAAGTGTTCGTAATGTTCTAGGTTTTCAAGTGAACTTACAGAAATCACCTCTCATTCCTCCTTACAGAATCTTTTAGGGACAGCACACTCACTGATGGAGCAGTGGAAGTACTGTAGCTAAGATTCTAAGGGCTACACATACCTTTGTCTCCACTGGAATGGGTTCACCTCAGTTTGCTCTGGCTCAGCTGAGGACGGCAGAGGTCACAGAGTCCGTGTAGTGTGTCCCTGTCAGCCATGTAGCGCTCCACAATTTCCACATCATGTAGGTTATGAAAAAGTGAAATGAGGCCTGAAAACTCTTCTTCTCAGCCTAGGCCTATTAGCAGCAGCCACAACATCGGCTTCAGCCTGTAGCACATATAAATGAATTAATCCAACAGCAGCCTCTAACATTCTGCCCGTGTAGACTCCTTTCCATGTCTGTATTCCAAAAGTTTTGGAATTCGCAGACAAAACCAGCATGGCATCAACACAGATGCTTTATAACCTGTTTAATAGCTAAATCATGTTGGATTGGTTAATTAGCATGCACTTCAGCTGCTTATGCTGTAATTAGCATGCCACAGTGTTTACCTTGTTTGTACGGTGATGCACACCTCTACACAGTGCTTACTGAATCTAAAACTTTCCACAGCTGTGTGCGCATCAGGCTTTGACAAGCACACAGTGAAAAATGACTGGGCAGGCTTTATTGAATCCCCCTGAAGGAGATTTTTCCTCTTCCCACCCATCTTTCCTCCCACTTCTCTTTCTTCTTGTCTTTTTCCTTCATTCCCCTGCTGTCTCCTATTCTTTGGGGACTCACTGGCATTTACAGTTGGAAGAAAGTAGACTTCAAAAAGTTGGTGTTTGCACTTGTTATTATTGGCTTAAGATGTATTGGGATTTCCGTTAATAGCATTGACTTGGATTATGCTCTGTTGTAGGTATTATCCCCTTCCTGATTTTACTTCAACTTATTTTCAAAGCTAAATCTAAGTAACTTAATAACATAATGCGAGTAAATTTAAATGGCAACTATATACTCTCATTTTCAATGGTCAATTAATTATAAGACCGAAAGTATATAATTTCTTATTGCTTATAATCATTTTCAACAGGTACCCAATCGATTTTTGATATGTCCATTTCATGCATGAGTAGCTACATATAAGAACTAAACAAGGAAGCAGAGGACTACCTCGCAATGTGAAACAATAAAGCCTCGGAGGGAATTAATGCAGCAAAACACTTTTATTGAAGTATAAAAAGCACCATTAACGTAGTTAAAAATCCGTTTTCGTTTCAACAACTTCATCAGATGTGGGCTGAAGCATAACTCATCATGTTAAATACTCAAAAATAAATGACGTCAGAATTTAATTATCCAATGAAGATACATTCAAATTCCTTGCCTGTGAGGAAGACTTCATGGAGGTGTGTGAACAACAGCATCACAGAGGGTAGTTGGAAATACCTCTTATAACAAAAACTGTGGAGACAGCCCAACAAACTGGGTGAGACTGTTCCAGACATAGGGACAGAATGGTTGTATCAGGTTTCAATTCTGTGTAACAAAAGGACTGATGGAAAACATTTGACTGAATTTTAACGGATCTTCATTGGATAATTAATTTATGATGTAATTTATTTTTGAGTATTTAACATGATGAGTTATGCTTCAGCCCACATCTGACGAAGTTGTTGAAACGAAAACGGATTTTTAACTACGTTAATGGTGTTTTTTATACTTCAGTAAAAGTGTTTTGCTGCATTAATTCCCTCTGAGGCTTTATTGTTTCATGTTGCGAGGTAGTTCTCTGCTTCCTTGTTTGGTTTTAATCACCTCGTTTTTGCCTTACTTTGGTTTACATATAAGAACTACTGTAGTCCGTATACCATGGTCACTTTGTGATATTTATGTTTGTGCAAGAAGGATATTACTGTCAATTATTCCACACATACACTAAAGAAAAAAGCCAAAACGGGTGATATTCTGGTCATCCATCTCTCTCTCTCTCTCTCTCTATATATATATATATATATATATATATATATATATATATATATATATATATATATATGCTAATGTCTTATCAAGGGATTTTCCTATATATCCCCATTACAAATGATCTTGTAAACTTGATATAGCCTATTTATATTGTTTTGTTTGTATATTTCTATGTGGAGCTTTTTTCCCTAAGCCTCCACTGAAAATGGGATTTCCACCCAGTCAGACTCTCCCAGTAAATAAATGTAAAACAAATATAAATAAATTAAATGTACCTCTAGATCTATGAGCTAGGTATAAACTGTAGGCTACAGACTAGGTAGTACTAGGATCATGTTTCAAAGAACCACACCAGTAACAGATTCAGCAATGTCTTTATTCAATCCTGATGGATGAGTGATCTTGTTTAGTGAACAATTCAGTAATTGTTACAGTATTTAAATGGCTACAGAGGGAGAGGGGAAAGTGCCAGGTGTGCTGGGTTTCAGTTAGGCTAGTGGTTGGTAGGAGTCTTTTTCACTTGTTTTACTCATCCAGTAAGACTTGGTGTCCTTTTTAGCTGTTTTGTATATTAAATTGTACTTGGTGTTAACCCAGCAAACAAGTCTTCCTCTTATGATGTAGCCTCCATTTTGAAATAAAACTATTTTTGTATAAAGCATGATCCCTACGTAAAATATAAAAACCCTAAAATGTACTTGTGTACATATGAAAACATTGGAATTGTGGGAACAATACATACAGGGGAGGAATGACGTTTAAAAGAAGGCAGGACTTAAATGAGCTATGTAATGTTTGACTGAAAATGGTCAGGTAGATTATAAGTGATGTATAATGTTTGCAACTAAGAGATTGTCAGTATGGTTTGTGAATTAAAATGCATTTGACTAGGATTGTGTCAGTGTGGTTTGTTTTCATTTATATAAATATATCATCGCTTATATCATAAGTGATGGTTGAATAAAGATGTTTCTTGTTTAAAAAATGGGGCAGGAAGTGAATAATTTATGTAATGTTGCTTAAGTTATATGATATATAGCAAGATATGTGAAGAATAATGTTTATTAATGTTAATTTAATACAATTTGATTACTTTTGTATAAATGTAAATTTGCCTACGTTACAAGTGATGATTCAATAAAGGTGTTAAAAAAGATACTAGTTAAAAAGATTAGTAAATGACATATCTCAAAACATTTAAATAACTTTTGCCCTAGTGGCTTCTTCAAGGCCATCATTTTATTGAAACGGTATTGCAGATGACATTGTGATATGTAGTGAGAGTAGGGAACAGGTTGAGGAGACCCTAGAGAGGTGGAGATATGCTCTAGAGAGGAGAGGAATGAAAATCAGCCGGACTAAGACAGAATATATGTGTGTGAATGAAAGGGAGGATAGAGGAATGGTGAGGATGCAGGGACTAGAGTTGGTGAAGGTGGATGAGTTTAAATACTTGGGAGCAAATGTTCAGAGTAATGACGAGTGTGGAAGAGAGGTGAAGAAGAGAGTACAGGCAGGGTGGAGTGGGTGGAGAAGAGTGTCAGGAGTGATTTGTGACAGACGAGTACCAGTAAGAGTGAAAGGGAAGGTCTACAAAAGGGTAGTGAGACCAGCTATGTTATATGGGTTGGAGACAGTGGC
The DNA here is from genome assembly GCF_019279795.1 of Protopterus annectens. NCBI lineage: Eukaryota > Metazoa > Chordata > Ceratodontiformes > Protopteridae > Protopterus > Protopterus annectens. The sequence continues at coordinate 1,677,681,892 of NC_056728.1, read as the reverse complement.
ACTGACAAAAATGCAGGAGTCAGAGCTTGACGTGGCAGAGATGAAGATGTTAAGATTTGCACTGGGTGTGACGAGGATGGACAGGATTAGGAATAAGTATATTAGAGGGTCAGCCCAGGTTGCAAGGTTTGGAGACAAAGCCAGAGAGGCAAGATTATGTTGGTTTGGACATGTGCTGAGGAGGGATGCAGAGTATATTGGGAAAAAGATGCTAAGGATGAAGCTGCCAGGTAACAGGAAAAGAGGAAGGCCTAAGATAAGGTTTATGGATGTGGTGAGAGAGGGCATGCAGGTGGTTTGTGTGACAGAGCAAGATGCAGAGGACAGTAAGAAATGGAAACAGTTGATCTGCTGTGGCGACCCCTAACAGGAGCAGCCAAAAGAAAAAGAAGATCAATGTTAATATTCCTTTCCCAAAAACATTCTTCTGCCCATATTGCATCCTCATTACTCCACTGATCCCTCACCTTAACAAAGGCACACTCATGTACAAACTCCTCCAGCTGCCTGTAGAAGATTCCAATTATTTCCTTGTTTTACCTAGATCCATTTTTATCTTAAATCTAAGCATACCTCATTAATTACAATTCCTCATCCTGTATCTTTATACTTTTCATTCTTCTTATGTTGGCAGTCCTGAGTCCTCTGGTTACTAGCTCCCTCAATATAACAGCCAGTTTCCTTTCTGTAAATTGTATTTCTTTTTGAGAAATGAAAAAAATAGCCATTGATCTTACCATCCATCCCTCAAGTCCCTCTACTTTCTGATGTCATTTTCTACCTAAAATTACCAGCCTTCCCATCAACTCCTTACTGCTGCTCTAGCATAGATCCCTAATACTTATGTCCCCTTTATCAGTGAATAGCAGTTGACACCTAGCATCCTATTAATCAGCTTATCAGTATCATCCTCTGCCTTGCTCATTGTGTTTCCACTTCCAGCCCTTTTCCAAGGCAACCAGTGACAACTTTTAATTTTTTATGCCTCTTAATCTTTGTACAGTAGCAACTGTATTTATAGTGGTCACATATTGCCTGAAATCTGGCATGCCACATTCTTCGGCTGTCCTCTGAGACCTAACTCTATATTTTGGGATCCTTCTTCTTGCTTTTCCACACAAAGCTGTTACAAACTAGTTGGATATCTCCTATTGTGTAATTTAGAGGGATGATTTGTATATGCCAACCAAAATAAGGTGCATGCAGAAAAATCAGTGCATAAACTATTTCTATTTCCATTCTACCCCCAAATGTAGTAAATATACTTGCCCATGTAGCCAGCATTTTCTCTAATCCTTGCATTTGGATCCACCCAGTTCTAATCTCAGATACCATTTTATATACTTTAAACTCAAACTAGTTGTAATGAAGTCTTGAAGCAATACCAAATTACTGAACATCTCCAATACCACTGGATGTTGCTCAGTAACACCTGAAGCAGCATCATGCAATCATTTGCAAACAGATAAATACCAGCCATTTTCGTTCCACTGCTTTGCCACATCCAACCTTCCCTTACTGTCTTCACCAGACATTCAGTGACTGTTAATAATAATCCTGGTAAAAATGGACAACCCAGATGAGTTCCTAATTCTAATAATATTTATTCTGTAAGTCCACCATTTATATATAGTCACTACTTTGGAACCCTATAAGAGGCTTTCACACCCTTCAACTACCTAACATCTCCATTGGCCTCTGTCAAAATGTCTATCATAAATTCCCATGAGGCAGAGTCAAAGACTATCTGAATGTCCATCAACTCAATTCCTGCCTTTCTCTGGCCTCTGCTCTCAGCCTATTCAACAAACTTTGTAAGAGAACATTAATGGTCCATGAATGATTTGCCTTTATTAAAACCAGTTTGTTCAGCCCCTATTAGTCTTGGAAGGACTTTTTTCAATCTTCCCTTCAAAACACGACACAAATGTTGGTATCTACATTGCATAGATATACAGGATAAGAACGTTTACCATCCAGCTCATTGTCTTTCTGTTTGTACAATACTATTGTTGTAGCCTCTTACATACATTTTGTTAATCTCCCTTTTCCTATAATGTCAATAAACAGATCTATCATTGTGCTGCTCCCCTGAAAGCCCACTCTTTCAAAGAAGTCAATGGGGGGAGTACTCCTTTCATATGCCTAATGTCCTCAATCACCTCCCCCTTTCCTATTGATAAAGTTATTACCTGTTGCTCCTTCTCATCCAACACATTTTTCCATTTGCAAGTCAAATATTTGGGGGTCCATCCTTTTATAAAGCCCAGTGTAATAATATCAAAATTGTGCCCTTACTTACTCACTCATACAGCTTTCCTCTCCCCTTTTGTCTTTCACTGAACTGATCAAAGCTTTCAATCTCTCAGCTTTAAAACTCCACATCAGTATCTTGATTTCAGTTTCTCACTTCACCCAACATCCTGCCCCTCTTCTTACCAACTCAGCTTTTATCTTTGATTCTTCATATTCTTTCAGTCTGACCCTTATGGTGGCTTGGTCTGCTTTGTTTATATCCTGAAATTCTATTACTCCTTGTTAAACAATTTGCAACTTTATAAGCTTATTCTCTAGAGCTTTCACTTACTGCACCGTCTTTTCTCATCCTCCCTGTTCTAGCCATAATGTTACCTCACCTGGTAGCTTTCATCCCATCACATTCACAGATTCCCTGTGTGCCCTTAGAATTTTTATTGAGGTCTCCTGTCTCCCTATCCTTATCCTGTGTCCATTTAATATAATTTCTTCTCAACCAGTGCTCCATATTCTACCTCCATCCACCTACCATCTGGATTCCTAATTCCCAAGTCATTTTAACAAAGTGTCTTTCACTGCAGTGTACAGCTGTGATTTCCTCAAATATTTTCCCATCCACCAATAGTCTGTCCAACCTACTAGCTTGTTGTGTTCCACACTTTGAAAATGTAAACCCTGCCACTCCTGATCGTAATTCTTGTGACACATCCAACTATATCACCTGTCTAATCCCTCAGCTAGTGCTTTTTGCTGTGAAATCCACTTGTTCCAAATTTCTTATCCATTTTGGTGTTTAACACCACATTGAAGTATCCCTCCCATTATTACTCTGTCTTGCTGTCTTTCTTTAGTACCTGTAAATTCTTCTTCCATTTATGAAAGACTTCAGGTCTGTCTGCACTGGACCCATTGAAAGAGCTCAAGACCAATTCTATGCTCCTACAACAGTGTGCCTCCCACCCATCTATCTTCCTCATTTTTGACTACCTTCTCTGTCTTCCATTGTTAAAAATCCCCACATTTCTTCTACCACCCCCTTTTGCCTAACTTGAAACTAAGCACACATACCCGTTTTCTAACTTTTATAACTCTCATTGTTATAACTTAATGTCTTGTAGAAAGATTAAACCTTGATCTTCCCTTTCCATCTTCATTAATGCTCTCTGCCTTTTTATTGGATTGTTAATCCCTGGAGAATTCCATGTTGCTACCCACGTTTTCCCATTTTTACTGTTTCTTCCCCCACATAATCCATAAATCACAATCACTTGCTACTCCAGCAGAGCTGGGCTTGAAGGCCTTTGGATTGGTGATGTTCCAACAAAGACTCCCTCACCCCAGCATGTTAATGGATTGGCTATGGCTACCACCATGGCTAATGGCTGATGATCTTAAAGTTCCCTCCCCCCAGTGATTCAGGAACTTACTTCCTGAGTTTACCAAACAACATATCCACAGTTTATGTTAATGTTCCCATACCAGCTGATATACACCTCATTGTTTTCCTCCGCATGCACCTGGGGTTTGTCAACATGAAATAACACAATATTCCATGTGTCCCATACAAACTTACATTCACTCACAGTACAAGTCCAGTAGTTGAACATATCCAATAATGGTGTGAAGCAAATATTATGTTGGTTTAACAAAACATTTTATATAAAAGTGCTTGTACCATGATGTTTCACCATCATATAACATGAGCATTGTCAAATACTGGTAGTTAGTCAAAATGTATTATAATTATTAAAGCTGTTTTGTTAACAGCAGGACAGATTTCATACCAGACTGTTTTCTACCTTTTCAAGTAAATAGGCTCTAAACAGCTGAGGTCACTGTTGGGTTGGCATCATACCTCCACTGTTTCACAAATTACACACACACATGCTGATACAAAGAGTACAACATAGATAAAATAAGATAGGATAAAAAAGAACACTGTCCCACAGGTATGGCTGTAATAGTCATTACTCCTAGGCATGGTCCTACACATGTTTGGCTCTTCTCGATAGAATATATTCTGATTACTGTCATTATTTATCATTAGTTTTAACTACCCAGAATAACTGCTATGCCCGTTAGGTTCCTGATAAAATACAACTCTCTTCACACCTTTTACTTGCAGATGAAATAGCAATTACCACCTCAGAATCATTCTACATGTGTTTAATACCATGCATCTTAGCCATGAAGATTAGGCATCCCCTTTGCATCCTACAGCATTTGAAACACAGAAAAATAAAGGTAATTAAATGCAGCATTCCTTTACACCTTATTGGTAAACCCTTTAAAAATTCTTCCTCAGTCACTCACATTCTATTCTTTTTTGCTGTTCATATATCCTCATTTTAAGTGCCCTTTCCATCTTCCCAATGTAGATGGCCGGACAGTTGTCAACATTTAGCTAAATAAACTATTCTACTAGTGGCACAATTCCCATTCCTAAACACAACTTTATTATGCAATATATTGTCCAAAACTAAATTTCTACTTTTAATAATAAAATTACATTGTTTACAGCTCCCACACGGCAGTGTACTCTTATCTGAATTTATTATGTGGCCCCCTCCTTCACTTAAAATGAGGATATATTAACATTTGTATGACATAATTAATAAGAAAGAGACAAGTGCCCTATACAAACATTCCTGTCTGTGCATCAACTTTAAGAGGTTTTCTTTTGGTATTTTAGAAAGCATTAAAGTTGACCCAAGAGGGGGTGACTGGCAGAGATTATTGTTGAAAAGGGAGCTAGTTTGGCAGTTGAGGTTAAACGCTCACTTGGATTAAATGACCAGGAATCATTACCCCAGTTTTGAAAGAAAAAGCTGAAATTTTAAATTAAGAATAAAATACTTTGTTTTTAATACTGTTTTTTATATCTATAAAAATGAACAATTTGCATTTCATGAACAAAAGCACATTTTTTGTGGTGCTGCATTAAATTTTTTATAATGTTTTATATTTTTCATGAAAGGTTGTAATAAGTGTTAAACTAGTGAATGGCCCTTTAAATTCTGTATTGGTAATAACTGGTGTAATGGAAGTATTTTAATTAAGGTTGGATTGTATATAAAGACTTCGAGGGGAGGGATTATTTTATCTGATGAAGTCTCTTTTGGAGAGACGAAAGCACTTTGTTTTATATATTAATTAAATATTTTGTGGAGTGTTGGACTGCTTTTTGACTTTTTTCAGTTTGGATTTACTGCTGCCGGTTTTTGGTTATAAGTTTTTTTGCTACAACTCAAAACTATAAGTTCAGAAACCATTTTATAGGTGGTCTATCACTGCAAACTATTTTTGTTAGACTATATTCTAGAAACTTAGCTTTTCCATACTTGCCCCTAAACTTTGACAGTCACTTCCACAAGACTTAACTGAATTCACAGACTACTCCATTTTTAGGCCTCAATTCAAGTGTTACTTACTAAAATGGTTTGAATGCAGTATATCTGTTCATAAGACATTTCACATAAATCCGCACCTTCCACTGGATTATAGTACACCCCACTACTAATTCGCATCACATCCACTTGCTAACTGTTTGCCCATTATTAGTATTGTATTAAATATACTATATCCCACTTCTCTAACTTTCCTCCACTATTGACAGTCTCTCTCATTTTCAATTGATTGTATGCTATTGACTTCATTACATAAACAAGAACTATGCTAACTTTCTCACCTCCAATTTCTTTCCCAATATTTATAGTATTTTCTCCTTTTCATTTTGTTCTTTCTCTCTCTCATACCTCATCTCTTCATCTCCCCAGTCATTCTATTGTCTTTGTATGAATATGCGAGTATCTACTGGTCATTAAATTTTCAATGTTTTCTCATGTATTTTATCCTCTATGTGTGTATCCTGTATACTGTTTTATGTAATCTGAGATGAACCTGCAAATGGTCATTTTGTGATCAGTGCTCTACACAAGTAAACAAATATAATAAAATAAATACATACATTTGCATTCTTTTCATATGTTGAAGCATAAAAGGTGACTTTAAAAATGTTCTTTTTTTTTAATTTGTGTTACACCTGCTCCACTGTCATTCAGGGTAAGAACCCAGTCCAATATTTTTTTATAGAAAAGTATGCCAGAAACATTCCCTTAAAATTTGAACCATTCTGGAAAAATTTTGTTTAGGAAAAAGAGCAGAAATAACCAAAATGGACAGTATTATGTGGGGAGACCTTCTGAAAATGCTCAGCAGATAAGGGATTATTATTATTATTATTATTATTATTATTATAATTATTGATTGAAAGTTTTGAAAACAAATCACCTTACTTGGTATGGGCGTGTACTAGACTGAGCCCTTGCCTTGAGCATGGGCTCAGTCTGTGCCTCAGCTGATGGTGGGTGACTCTGTAGTGGTTATTGCTGGTTCCTCAGACAACTTACCACTTTCCTTGAATTCCTGTGGTGTAGCCTTGCTAGCCTCTATGGATCAGGGTCAAACATGTCCTCTTTGGCTGTTCTGGTGTCCAGTCTTGGCATGGAAGAACCATCTTCTTTGGATATGTAAGTTTCTTCAGGAGGCTTTTTACAGAGAGATGGGGGAAAGATACCTTTTGCCAGGAATGAATTATGATTTCTCATTTGGTCTCCTTCCAAGGATGTCCCTAGAAAAAAGAAACTTAAGGTTAAACACTGCTCATCCAAAGATATTTGTGTCTGTTCTTAAGGATGATTTTCTTACCTTAGCCATGAGTTTATTGCAGGGTTTCTATCCTGGAGAGCAGAAATCATTCATGTGAAAAATGTCAGAGGATTTTGGCACAATCAGAGACAGAGCTTTTTCTTTATCTGACTGTTAAGCCCAAGACTCTGTTTCAGAGCAAAGTTTGTCTTCTCCAACTCCATTAAAGAAGTTTTCCTTTTCTAAGACTAGTTCCAGAATGATGTATTGTATGGGAACAAGTGGGTGTTGAATCTAAAGTGAGGAGATCTTATGACATGTTGCAAGTGGATTTACCTCATGCTATGTCCTTTCCTCATACTATGCAGGCCAGCTATGGAGTATGTGTTAATTATTGCCTGCAATAACCCTGACCCTTAGCCTTCAGTGATCAAAAAAGGCAGAATGCTTATTAATACCAGCCCTTCCACTGCAGCCAAGTAGATAAGATATTATACAGATTTCATAAGATAATGTTGTTCTTTAGATCTGGTCTATGTGGTGTTGACATCTTGTGGGATTGTCCTGCGACACTTCTTTCAAACGGAAGTCTTTTATGAACTCTACAATTTCTAACCTTTCTCAAGTGTCTAAACATGCTTTGAAGGATGTGTATGTGCAGACAGTGTGTCTTGGACCACTAATACTGCTTACGTTTTGAGAAGATATACCTGGGAATGTGCTAAGGTGTGATATTTTAAACTCTAATGCAGACAAGCAGGGTTTTGTTTTGCCCTGCGGCTACTCAGGTTTTCAAACAGTTTGATGACAGAAGGAAATTAATTGAGGGAGTTACTAAGACTTTTCAAGCCCGACATTATAAATTTTATAAACCTTCTTCAACTAACTGTCTGGATAAGTCTAAATATTTTTTAGGCACCTATTTTCTGAGGATGTACAGCAGGTAGGAAGGAAGCGAGAAAACCAGCTACTATTAAATCATATATCAACAAATGGAAAAGATTTTCTAGTTTGTGCCAAGCCAAGAACCATAACCCCTTTAAGACTAGTATTTCTTTGGTTCTGTAATATATGTGTGTTGTTATCCCCTAGCCTTTCTTACTCCAACATTAAGGTTCATTTGTTGGCCATTTCAACATGTCTATCCATGAATCCTCCACTTTCAAAGCATTGCCATGTTATATGTTTTTGAAGCGGGTGTTGCATACCAAGCCTCCTCCTTGAGATCTTAATTTTGTTTTAGAAAAAGTAACTCTTGCTCCATGTGAACCAGCTGATCAGGCTGATTTCAGGGTCTTAATCTGGAAAATAGTTTTGGTGACTTCTGCAGTTGTAAGCACTTATAACAAGTCAACCTTATCTCATTTTGCACAAAAATAGGGTTTCCTTAAAGTTAATCTTTCCTTTATACATAAAGTGGTATTGGGGTTTACTTTGAACTAAGCTATCCATCTCCCTATTTTCTTTCCAGAACCAAAAAATAAGGGAGAAAAGATCCTCCTTATTGTGGATGTCCGCATACAACTCAAATATTATCTTGACAGAACAAAAACTTTCAGAAACTCTGATAGTTAATCTTCTCTCATGAAGGTAAGAAGATAGGACAACCTGCATCAAAAAAGACTATCTCCAAGTGGTGGTCTTGTACCTTTTGTTATTGCCTCTGCTACAAGGGATTCCAGAAAGGGTCAAGGCTCACTCTTCCAGGGCCTTGGCTTCATCTGTGCCTTTTTGTAAAGTATTGGATTCTAGAAGTATTCTAGAAGCAGCAGCTTGGTCGTCTGTATATACCTTTGCAAAGCAGTCCAAAGTAGATTCCTTCTTCAGGTCTAGAACAGGCTTTACTAGAACCATTCTCCACAGACTACTGGATTTTCATCTTTACTCCTCCAAGTCAGTGTAAGCTATGGTAGTCTACCCATATAGCTAAGGCTATTGCAGCAATGATCAATGATGAACATAGAGCAGTTATGTTAGTAAACTTACTATAATAGCAAATGATGTTGGAATGATCACTGCTGTAGTAGCCACCTTCTCCCTCCCTCCCACCTATTTTTGTATGTTTTTTTTTTTTACCAGAGTTAGGACTTTTATTTTTATTTTCCTAACACTGACCTCTTTCAGGGTTCTGTCTCTCAGTTGGCATGAAACTTTGTAGTTCTTGCCACCCAGATTGCTCTTTTTATTCAACTCTGCATGATCTGGTAATAATTAGGGCATGTGGAAGTTGTCCTTAAACTTTGGAAACTGTCTTCTTATTATATACGTGGCAGGATGTAACCCATATAGCTAAGGCTACTGCAGCACTGATCACTGGAACCTGTACTGTTTTAGGTTCATAGGTAAGTATTAGGCTAGCTGCCCTTCTGGGTCATTTTAACCATAACCAGTTTCCTTTTTTATGCTCAAAATAACCTATCTAATTTGTTTATAGATTGTCCTTACCCATCCCATGGTTGATAATTAAATATTACCCCTAATGAGATTAACTGAGGTCATACCATAGATAATCAGAGGGTAACCATGCATGGGATAAAACATTTAGGAGCTGCCTTTGTCCATTAGTATTACAGGGGGCAGGCCTGGAGTCAATATTCTTTTTCCCATCCATAGATATAATTTGTGCCTGAATATGGACTGAGATGAACTTTGATGTGCATAGGGAGTTTGCTCCACAGCAGCGGTATCCTTTGTGAGATATACCTGTCCTTCCAAACTGTTCTGTTGGCGTTGCAGAAGAGATTTAAAACCCTAGACCAAGTATTTCTAATGCCATTTGACTTGCTGTGTACAGTAAATCCATCAGTAATAGGTCGGAGGATGCGTTGTATGCCAGATACAGGTAGGTAACCTCTTAGCAGTGTGTAGGATACCTAGTATACTGACTGGGCTTTGAGTCGGTCCACATAGTGCATCTCGATTAGGTCTTGTATTTTTTTAATAAGGTACCTCTGTGGACATTCCATTTGTTGCACGTGTCTGGACAGATACATGCCAAAGGGGGCATTATATTCAATGACTGTCCTAATGAGAGCTGAGTAAAGGGGGCAGTAACATCCCTAGATTTACATGCAATCCCTTTGTTTATAAGCTGTGCAAGTACAAGGACTTTCTTATAACAATGGATACATGTTGGTCAAAAAGTTAGGTATCTGTCCACATAAATTCCCAAATCTTAAACAAGTGGGTCAACTCTTAGGGATGTATTTACAATGTAGTAGTTCCCTGGGGTCGATGATTTCCCAAAGGATACAATAATTAATTTTCTGGCATTTAGTTTTAGTCCATGAGTTTGGCACCAGTTATTTATTTAGTACAAACTGTCCTGCAGGATGGCTAAATAATTTGGGGATTCACTGACTGCTCATAGATTGCAGTCATCTGTAAAATGAATCATCCAGAACTCTTTAGTATTGTTTGTTATTTCAGAAAAGTAGATACCAAACAGGAGAGGTCCCAGCAGAGAGCACTGGAGGACTCCACTAGTGACTGGTCTCTTTGCAGAGGTAACTTCCCCTATTTTGATTATCTGCATCCTATCTGTGATGCAATTTATAATCTACCAGATGACATAGGGGTTTATTCCGAGGTTATTCAGCCTTTTTACTGTACCTAAGTGAGAAAATGTGCCAAAAGCTTTGGCCAGGTCAAAGTATGTGGTGTGTACCATTTTGTCTTCATCTGTCACTTTGATGACCTTTTCAAAAAAATCCAATAGGTTGAGTAAGCATAATCTGCCCTTGATTAATCCAAATTGTGATGGGTCCAGTGTTTGGAGGTTCCCTATGTCCTGATTGATTAGTCCCATGATAAGACTTCTCATGGCTTTGCACATGAGGCTGGTCAGACTTATGGGTCTGTAATTGCCTGGGTTTGTGGAATGTTTTATGGTAGGTTTACTTACACAGTTGTACTTTTTCCCTTCTTTGGATATTGGCCAAGAGCAATTACCACAAGTTTCCCCAAGACTGGATTTACTCACCCAGTTGTTTGATACAATGCAAGCTAAAAACATTTCACTTGATTGCCTGAATGTTAACGTTTTTCAGGCACCTTTTTTATGAGGATGGGCAGCATGTACTAAAGTAGGCTAAGAAAACTGCTACTAGAAAATTGTATAGGCCCAGATGCCTCTGGTTCTTTATTACTTGCGTGAGTTGTTATCTCTGGCTTTTCTTAGTCATCTATTAAGTTCTATCTTAAGGTTATTTCTGCTTGTCTGCTCTTGGGTTCCCCCCTTTCTACCTATCCTAAAATTGATCAGTTTTTGAGAAATATTTTACATATCTGTCCATTTAGAAAACACGTGGTTCCACCTTGGGATCTTGACATTGTGTTTAAAAAAATAACACTTCTTCCTTCTGAAGTAACTCATCAAGCTGCTTTAAGTTTATTGATTTGAAAAACTGTTACAAGCCATTATGGTGAGTCAATCCTACCTTATTGTTTCACATGGGTAGAGTTTCTTTGAGAACAAATCCTTCTTTTATGCCCAAAGAGGTTTCAGGTTTTATCTTGAGCCAGTCTATTAATCTCCATGTAGTCCTTCTTGCACCTAAATATGAGGGCAATGCATCCTACATACTCTGGATAACCACAGCAGCTCAGATACTTCTTAGAAATAAATCCTTCAGGAAAGTCATTCAACTATTTGGCTTCTATGAAGGTAAGAAAAATGGACACCCAGTGTCAAAATCAATAATTTCTAGATGGTTGTTTCATGACATTTCTTTTTGCTATTATCACCATTACAAGCCTCTTCCAGGCAGGGTTAGGGTCCACTCTATTAGAGCTTTGGCTTCATCTGTGGCTTACTGAAAAGGGGTGAATTCTAAAAGTATTCTAGAGAAAGCTGCTTGCTCCTCTATACATAGTTGCACAAAGCATTACAAACTGTATTCCTTTTCCAGGTCCAGAACAAGCTTTGCTCGGATCATTCTCCAGGTGCTACTGTATTCTTGAAGTTCTTCCTCCTCACTACATGTTCCTAGGGTATGTTAATCTACTGAAAGAGCTTAGGCTACAGCAACAGTGATCCAATGCTGAACATTGTATAGTTGTTTTAGTAAACCTACCATAACAGTAGATGTTTTAATAGATCACTGTTGCAGTAATCGTCTCCCCCATCCACCCTCCTTGTTTTATTTTTGATTTATTGCTAAGGTATGGATTTATATACTCTTGTGTATATAGTTGCACATGTTTTATTTTTCCTTTTTTCTTTATTAGCATTTTCCATTTCAGGCCTATAGCCTCCCTTCATGGGACAAGAAAGCACTGAAGCTTTTGGCACCTAAACTACTTTTTTACGTGGCTTTGCTCTATCCTCTGGAGTTATAGTAGGTGGAAAGTGCCCTGAAGCTTTGATAACTGGGTGGTAGTCATATTCTAGGCAGAATAAAACCCAAATATCTCAGGTCACTGCAACAGTGATCTATTATAACATCTAGTATTATAGTAAGTTTAATTACACAATGGTGCTTTTTTGTACTGTAATGCATTTTCTGAAGGATATAGAGTTCAAATGTCTGCCATTATTTAGTTACTTCATTCTTCAGTGATTTGCATGTAAACCACAGATATTATGAGGACTACGCCAAAATATAATGGAAAATATGGACATTGTGAGAAATTGAGGACAATTGAGAGGTATGCCACCCAACCTTCATTATCTTTTGACACTATGGATAAAGACTGACAGCCTATTGGTGAAGAAACACAAATCACTTCCCATGGTAAACTGTTTTAATTATGGTGAGATATCTTGAGAACAAGACCTATAACTCCAGCTGTCTGAATATTGAAAAGTCACTCTTAAAATGTCACAGTATTAACATAAATGCTATTTTCATATTTGCTATGTCACTATCAATTACTTGAGATCTTGAAACATTCTGTGACTGACATCACAGTCAGAATTTGGTCTCTATGTAATCTTTTTTAATTTTGCCACCAGGATGAATAATGACAAGCACTTAATCAGAATTTTTATTTTTATTTTATTTTACATTTGTTGACCGGGATAGTCCGACTGGATGCATGTCCATTTTCAGCGGAGGCCCGGGGAGAAAAGCTCCAAGGGTAAGCAGATACAGCATTACATAATACCAGCATTACATATTACAAACAGACTATTTACAGAGATTACATAAGTAAGCAAGTTAAACAGGTTCCACAGGTTACAGTTAGTCCTGAGCACAAGTCAGTATTAAATTAAATTACACAGTAAACTGGTTAACAGATTTTTACACATTCGAGTTAGCCAGGCTTGATACATTGACATAGCCAGTTAAGTGACAAATGTTGTTTGAGTCTAGTTTTAAATTGACCTAAGGTGGAAAGTAAGGTAATATCTACTTACAGAGTTTGCAAAGAGAGAATCACCGGCTGTGTTATTAATTTTGCTAGTCTGAATTAGTAGTTTGTTAGAGGATCGAAGCGGTCTGGGATTGTTATAGGGGGTGATAATATTTTTAAGTGCAGGAGTATTGTCTGGATTATAGAGGATTTTATAGGCCATAATCAGTTGGTTATACTGGATTTGGCTAGGTAGTTCAAGCCAACCAAGCTGATTTAGATTGATGCAATGATGTGTCCTAAAAGGCAGCCCAGTGGCAAACCTGGCAATGTGGTTGTAGCAAATTGAGAGTTTGTTAAGGACAGTCTTGTTCAGATTCGAGAGTAGAGGGGATGCATACAGAAGGGTTGAAAGAAGGTGAGAGCGAGCTATGGCAATTTTAGCTGGAGGGGTTAGGAAGGCTTTTATTCTGTAAAGTGACCCTAGTTTTTTATTGATGGTTTTGATAGTTTGGTTAACATGTAGGCCAAATTTGAGATTATTGTCTATGATGACACCTAATAGTTTTGTAGATGGGTCAGGGGAGATTATTGTGCCATCATTTGATTTTATGGTAAAGGTGAAAGCGGTAGACCTACGTGTTGGTGAAAATAACAGCATTTTAGTTTTTTTGGGATTTAAGATCAGACGATGTTCAGAAAGCCAGTTTTCTATTGTATTAAAGGTGGTCTGGGTAGCTGACCATAACTCGACTGGAGATGTGGCTGAGCAAATCAGAGTAGAGTCATCAGCATATTGGATACAGCTGACTTTTGGGATGACAGTATAAAGGTCGTTAATGAAGATGGAGAACAGCAAGGGCCCTAGTATAGAGCCTTGTGGTACTCCGAGGGTGTTAGGTAGAAGGTTAGAGAGTTTGTTCTGCCAGAGGACAGCCTGCTGTCGACCATTCAGGTAGGATTGAAACCATTGGAGCGTTCCAGTATCTAGACAGAATGTTTGCAGGGTGTGGATTAAAAGTTGGTGATCAACCATATCGAATGCCTTGGAAAGATCCAAAAAGAGGGCTGAGGATATATAGTTATTGTTGCGATTATGGTTTATGGTGTTAGTAAAGGCTAGGAGGGCTGAAGTAGTGCTGTGATGAGGACAGAAGCCATGCTGAGTGCCTGCCATAAGGCGATTTTGGATTAGGTGGTGCATGAGTTGTCTATGAATACATTTTTCCATAATCATTGCAAGTGGAGAGAGTATAGCTATTGGCCTATAATTGGAGAATTCAGTAGAGCTGCCTCCTTTGTGAAGTGAGATTACATAGGATATTTTCCAGATGGTGGGAATTTTAGCTTCTACTATGGTTCGATTGATTAGTATTGAGACGGGGTAAGCAATAGCATCAGCTGATTTTTGTAGGTACTCGGCAGGGAGTTGATCAGCAGAAAGTGTAGTGGGTTTTAATTTTTTGATCAAGGTACGGATAAGTAAAGTGGCGACTGGTTGGAAGCTGAACGCAAGTAGGTTTCTAGGGGTGCTACTTTCAGGACCAGGGGAGCTAGGAGGTAGTTGGCTATCTAGGGCTTGAATTGTCTCAGTAAAGAATTGGTTAAAACTATCAGAAACATCTTCAGTGGTTTTATCAATAGTAGCAGCAGGGATTGGGGTTGAAGTTTGTCCAGGATGTAGTAGATTATTTAAACCTGCCCAAAACTTCTGAGGGTTATTTTGATTTACTGTCTGTAAATTACAGTAGTATTGTTTTTTGTCTTGTAAAATTGATTTTTTGGTTTCGTTCCTGGATTGCCTGTATTTAATGTGATCTTGAGGGTCTTTAGAAGAACGCCATAAAGCCCATGCTTTGTTTCTATGGGTAATTTTGAGTTTAGACTCTATAGAAAGCCATGGTGCAGTTTTTGCCTTGGTTCTCTTTGAACGAACAGGTGCATGCAAATCAAGGATCTCAAAGAATTTGTTGTTAAAGTATGCTTCTGCTTCCTCTAAGGGGAGGTGTTTTAGAATAGACCAATTACATGAGTTTAGTTCTTGTTGGAATTTGGCAGGGTCACAGTTTTTATTGTTTCTAACCTTTCTGAGTAAGGGTTGTTGGGAATTAATGGTTTTGTGCTTAATTACATATGTGAGAAGGTGATCGCTTAGGCCATTAAGGAGTGTACCAGAGGTGTACAGTTGGGGGTGACTGTTTATGAGTACCCAGTCAAGTATACTTTCTTTTTGGTTGGGTTTACCTATCCTGGTAGGGGTGGATATGATTTGTGTAAATGCATGCAGGTTAATATGGGTGGTTGGGGATTCTAAGGAACAGGTGCCCCAGTCTATGTTAAAGTCTCCAAGTAGTAGGGTTTCTTGGGGGTAGTGACATGATAACCAGTGCAGGATATCTTCAAATGTAGATATATTGTTACCTGGGGGAATGTACATACAGATGATATTAATGCATTTATTTTTATTAAGTTGCAATTTGGTGGCAAGAATCTCAGAGTTATTAATCTGAGAAGGTTGTATTACATCTATGGTGACATTCAACTCAGATTTATACCCACCCCCCTTCCTCGAAGCACGATCCAGCCTGTGTATGTTGTACCCAGGTGGTAACACTTCATTGTCTTTAGTGTTAGGTTTTAACCAGGTTGCAGATAAACAGAGAATCTCAGGGGAGTGGACATCCAGAAGTGCATGCAATTCATGTACCTTGTTATTAATGCTTCTAATATTGAGATGACAGACTAGGAGAGAGTTAGTTGGCCTATTAATTGTAGGTTTGTAGCTTAGATTACAAGTAGAGGGGGTATGTGTATCTGAAGTGAGTGGGCCAGGGTTGGGGTGAATATCACCACCAAGTATTAGGTTGAGTCTATACTTGGTGATGAACTTCAGGAATTTGTTTATTAGTTTGTGGTAGTGTTTGGATCTAGAGCTAATGTGCCTGGGGTTGAGATGTTGATAGACTGAACAAGATGTTGGATAGGATCTGGTACTGTAAGTATGGATGAAGGTGGAAGGATTTACAGCTGGGGTGATAGTATGGCCTTTTGGGACCTGAAATCCCGTAAGAAACTGGTTTTCATATGGTGTGAACAAGAGGGGTGTGAACAAGAGGGGTAGTAAAGAGGAGTATATCATTAGATACTTCTTTATATTTAATTCAGCCTCAGATCTTCCTTCTTAATCTTCTAAGTTATTTTTTGTCTGTTATCCCCTGCTGAATAATGAACATTGGCCCTTTCATAACCATTTATGCTCCTCCATCCCCCTTTACTGAAGGTGAGAGCCGATCATGACAGACTGCCATTTAGGCAGCCAGCAGGGATCTTCTAGTATGCTGTGGACCTTGCAATGTCTTGTTTCTACAACAGGACATGCACATTTCCATACATTGTCTCCCTAGGATGTTATGACACCTTGGAGGACTATTGTTGAAATAGCTTGAGAGCATGTTCTTAGTCTATCCTCTGCATTCCATTTTCCTATCATCCAGTGAAATCAAATGCTGCAGCAGAATAGCCTGCCACCCTTCACAAGAGTGGAACAACTGACGCGAGCCACTCACTTCCATCAGCCCCAGGCCTGTTTCTCTATTGACTAAGCTGCTACTCAAAATTGGATCATCTAGGTTAGAGCCATGCCTTTATGCCTCTATACCATAGAGCCTGTTAAGTTGTTTTAATCAAAAATATTGTAACTTTATACAGGTAAGATGCTACTGGATTTTGTTGAGATCAAGCCCATCTTGGTTTGGTGGCAGATATATTTTTGCTTCTTTTGTCTGTTAAAACAACAAATAACTTCATGGATGCATGAGAAACACTAATAGAAGTAAATTTAATCAATGTAAAGCATTTATAGCTAGATTGTGTAAATGAAAACTAATTTAATGCACTACAATCAGCAGAAGCTCAAGATTTAATTAAAGTGAACAGAGAAACACAGCATATAACTGCAATGGAGCAGGCCGTGAGCCAGGAGGCCCACATCTGCCGCCTGGCGGGATTGCGACGCTAGGCAGCTTTCAAACTCCTTCCTGCATTTTGACTGAGAACCTACTTGCCTGGTCAATAAAGACCCCGTTCTAATTAATCCTGCCATCTCAACTGCATCCCTAGGATACTTTCAACCTAAACTTAAAGTCCCTCCTGCCAAAGGATTCAAGGAACTTTCAAACTCCTTCCTGCATTACGACTGAGAACCTACCTGCCTGGTCAATAAGGACCCCCTTCTAATTAATCCTGCTATCTCAACTGCATCCCTAGGATACTTTCATCCTAAACTCAAAGTCCCTCCTGCCAAAGGATTCAAGGAACTTTCAAACTCCTTCCTGCATTACGACTAAGAACCTACCTGCCTGGTCAATAAGGACCCCCTTCTAATTAATCCTGCTATCTCAACTGCATCCCTAGGATGCTTTCATCCTAAACTCAAAGTCCCTCCTGCCAAAGTTTCAAGGAATTTTCAAACTCCTTCCTGCATTACGACTGAGAACCTACATGCCTGGCTAATAAGGACCCCCTTCTAATTAATCCTGCTATCTCAACTGCACCCCTAGGATACTTTCATCCTAAACTCAAAGTCCCTCCTGCCAAAGGATTCAAGGAAGTATGTTTTGACCCCACAACCAAACTGTTTTCTGTATTGTTCTAATATTAATTTGAATTCTCTAGTGTCTGAACCAGGAACCCAGCAGCCAGACCCTGCTCTCCCCCTATGTAGTAACTCCTCTCTTCCTTTGTAACTAAGAACTGAGTTATCTCTTCTTGCCCTTCTCTGCCCTACCAACAAACTTAAATCCACCTTCTGACCTCTAGGTGACACCCTTCACTTGCTTGTGTTATATCCCTTACTCCCCTCTCCAGTATCAAAACCCTCACTACTGTTTAATTTTATTATCCCCTTTTCCCCCTCCTATCTCTATCTGACTGTCTTGTACTTACCTCTCTATCAGCTACTTTCCCCTTTCCCCTCACCACTATCCCCTGTAACCCAACTATTGTAGTAGTTTCCCCACTTACCTGGAATTCCTAGAGCGCCGCTTCTATCTCTTGCTGCTGATTGTCTCTGAGATTCTCATCCGTTACTTGCTCTTTTATCTGCTACTTCTTTCCTCTTTTTGCTTGCCTTACCATTCTGTTTCCTCCTCTAGTGCTCACATAGTGCTTGTATTTACATAATAGCTGATTGTAGCCCTGCTCTCCCTCCCTTTTCTACTGTGTCTGTACCCCTGCTGTCCACTATTCTACTATCGCATTCTTTTCAAACTACTCATTTTGTTTACTAAGCTCACCTTTCTAGATCTTTTGCCCCTCCCTAGACTCCTTGCCCCTACCTTGCGTAGCCCGTCCCATTCTCAACCTCACTTCCTTTCCGAAAGCTTATAGTTGAGTAACCTGGCGTGGCGTCATCTTTTATTATTCTGCATCTCCCCCTGGCTGCTGTGTGCCCCTGGCCCCTGCAGGATATTTACTAACTAAGTCTGTTTTAAATTACAAATGTTGTTTCAATGTAACTATTAGATTGTTAATTAAGTACTGCTATGTTTGAAACTCCTTGTACAAGAATGTCTAGGTTTCTTATATTGCTCTGTATTAGTTACTGCACCCAAAACACCTAATTGCAGGTAGTGCCGCCACATGGATATTTACTACGCCTTCCATCATTAGAGGTGCGTGGTAGTCCTTGCAGCGCTGTATTAGTCAAGGTCCCAAGTTAGTTCTACTGAACTTCTATTAGTTAACTTGCTTGTTAAGAGAATGGTGTAATCTACAGTGAATTACCCTTGCCTTAGATTGCTTCTTTCCCTACCTATGGTGTATGCACTTTAAGCCGCCGTAATTTGTTTTTCGTCTGTCTATTCAGCCTAATTAGTTTAGTGTTTTCCCTAGGGGTAGTACCAATGATTATCTTGCATATGTTAGTTAAGGGACACAAATGTTGACTGTGCCTCACCATTATTTACCTTTTACTATCCACGTTGGACCCTATACGTGTCTTAGCTCTAATTTAACACTGGTCTAGCTGTTCTTGGGTGTTTATCCTTTCTGAAACAGTGCTTATGTGAGCACACACTATTTAACACAGTGCTCGTTTGGCATTGAGGCTGGTAACTTTTTATATTATTCCTATAATTTAATTAAGTTATAATAGTCCCACATTGGAAGTAATTGCTGTACCAAGCTGTCAGACGGTTTGCGGTCTGCTGGACTGTTTGTTAGAGCGCAGTACAACCAGTAGTGCTCATGTATTTGGGTCAACCATTACCTTAATTACTCTTCCCCTTGCTGAAGAGCATTTTTCTCCTGCTACTCTGTAACAAACCATTATAACATGGTTGTGCTTACACTTTTTAATTTACTAGAGGGGCATCTTGAGAACTAAGCTAGGTCCTTGCTTAGCGCGAATAAGCGGAATAATTTCTGTTAATTGATACTGTGGAAAGACTCCGCTCTATTTTTACGGCCATTATCCTCATAACTACATTATCAGTACCTGTGTGACTGGAATATAGGCTGCTCTGTAGTGATACTGTAACATTCTCAGAAATGGAGGAGTAAACTACACCTCGTCCTTAGGGTTCAACTGTATCTTGCCTTCTGCATTACAATCCAATCTATTGGGCACGTTGGCTGCTTTATGGGTTGGCTTAAGGCCTATATTTTTCTAGGACTCACTGGTATTTCACTGCTTTCTGTCATTACTGCATTATGCTAGATATACCTGCATCCTACTAGCAGTCCTTTGAACTACCCTGTGTGATCTGTTTTTAAATGGCTATTTGCAATGCTTAGCAATGTTTTGATTATTTCCTTTACCTGTCACTGCTTAGCAAATCAATTTCCATTCTCTGTCTAGAACTGTGTAGATGTATCTAACATATAACCTGAACCCATATATTTTTTAACATAGCAACTGTAGTATTCCTAAGTACATGTTATCATTTTAGTAAGTGTATGCGTCTTTTTGGACTTAGCTTCTGTAGTATTCCTGAGTACAAAGTTATCTGTTTAGTAACTGTATATGTAAAAAGTGCTTTTTACCATGGTATTTTCTGTGTTGCTACCTTAACTGTATTATAGCTATACTGATACACTGCTGGCATTACTTTTAATTGTTACTTTTCTTTCTCTAACTCACTTAGCTTTCAAACTCCTTCCTGCATTCCTGCATCCTGCCAGACCCTGCTCTCCCCCTATGTAGTAACTCCTCTCTTCCTTTGTAACTAAGAACTGAGTTATCTCTTCTTGCCCTTCTCTACATAACCAACTCACTTAACTTCACCTTCTGACCTCTAGGTGACACCCTTCACTTGCTTGTGTTATATCCCTTACTCCCCTCTCCAGTATCAAAACCCTCACTACTGTTTAATTTTATTTTCCCCTTCTCCCCCTCCTATCTGTATCTGACTGTCTTGTACTTACCCCTCTATCAGCTACTTTCCCCTTTCCCCTCACCACTATCCCCTGTAACCCAACTATTGTAGTAGTTTCCCCCCTCACCTGGAATTCCTAGAGCTCTGCTACTATCACTCAATGGTGATTGTCTCTGAGACTCTCATCCTTTATGTGCTCTAACCCGCTTTGTTCGCCCTTCAAGCTCATCCCTCTCCCCTACCCTATCCCCAATTCCCACCCTCCCCTAGTGGTCCTAAACGTATACCTCCCTAACCACTCCGCCTTTTTAGCTCACCAATCACAATTTAACCCCTCCCCTCTAGCTCAATCAATACCCATCCACCTATATCTTTAAATCACACACTAATTCTTTCTACTTTTCCTATCTACTTTTACACTTCTACTTCCCAATTTTTCTTCCATACACAATCCTATCACTATGCCTCCACTTCTAACCTCAAATTATTTAAAACATATCCTCCTTTTTTTACTTTTTCTTTACCTTATGCTACTCTACCTTCTAACCTCATATGAACAAGTTAGACTCAAAGAACCATACCTTTACACTCACAATACTAACTCACCTTCCAAAAACACATTCCATCCATTCTCAAACACAATTTCTTCTCCTATCTACCTTCTTGCAAAATTTCATAGGAAATTCCACATTTCTTACACTAATCACATATACAGAAAATCTTTACACATCTTCACCAAACCCTTTAACCTAAAAATAAGATTACTTCTCTCACTTCTAGCAGGTGACATTCATCCCAACCCTGGCCCAAATAACACTGCTACTATAAACCCCCTATGTCCTCCACCCTCATACTCAAACCTATCCTCCAAACCCCCAAACTCCCTCTCTATAGCTCACCTTAACATCCGTAGCATTAATAATAAAATTGCCCACCTCCATGCACTACTAGACATACACTCATTTGACATCCTTTGTCTGTCTGAAACCTGGCTCAAACCAACAACCCAAAACAGGGAGATTATCCCTCCTGGCTATAACATCTTCAGACTAGATCACAAAGCCAAAAAGGGTGGTGGAATAGCAATTCTTTATAAAACAGGATTGCAAATTACTGTCATCCATGAAAAACCTCCCTCTGTAAGTAATGCCAAAATACTTATCTGTAAACTCCAGCTTAATTCCCACAAATCCATCTATATAATCTGCACCTAACTCCCCCCTGGAAATAACATTAGTACACTAGAAGATATCCTTATCTGGCTCGCTATTCGATTCCCACAAGAAACCATAGTTCTGGGTGATATCAACATAGACTGGAAAACCTGCACCACCCTAAACCCTCCCTCCCTCCTAAATCTTCATGGTTTTTCTCAAACCATTCATGACCCAACTAGAAGTAACAAATCTAATAATAAATAAAGCATATTGGATTGGATTCTGATAAATAGTCACCAACATACTTATACAGTAGGTACACTACCAGATGATTTAAGTGACCATGCTCTTACTTACCTAATCAGACATAAAACTGCTACCCCTAACCTAACTAAATACAAAATGGTCAGAACAAATAAAAACTTTAACCCTGATAGCTTCCTAGGAGAACTCAATGCCTGCAACTGGTCCCCTCTTAAACTATTGCCTCTTGATGATGCTGTAGCTTACTTCAACTCCAAGTTCCTTTCTATTCTAGACTCTCATGCTCCTTTAAGATCTATTAGAATAAGATCAAAACCTGCCCCTTGGCTCTCAAAAGATACATGGCATAAAATTATCCTGAAAAACAAACTCTGGACCAAGTACCCTAAGACTAAAGATCCCACCGACCAACTAAACTTTAGACAAATCAGAAACTCCACCAAAAAAGCAGTACTTCTAGATAAAAGAAACTACTACTGCCATTTACAACAAACTAACCAACATAATCCACAAAAGTTCTGGGCAGGAATAAACAGTCTCTTAAAACCTGGCCACTCTGACACCCCTAGCCCCATAGGCACTTCCCAAAATAACCCTAAACAAACCACTGATGCCTTCAATACATTCTTTACTGAAACTGTTCAGTCTCTTGCTAATCAATTATCCCCCAATATCACCTCTCAGTCCACCTCCCCTAACACTTCTATTCCCACATTTCAACTGCAACCAGTACCTACATCACTTATCTATTCTCTTCTCCATAAACTTAAAGCCTCCTCTCCATCTGCTGACCTTCTGCCTGCTCAGTATCTAAATACTCCAGCCAAACCACTAACCTATCCTATGTCAATTCTAATTAACAGAACCCTTGTCGAAGGCTATATTCCTTCTATCTGGAAAATTTCACATGTAATTCCCCTGCATAAAGGTGGAAATTCAACAGAACTCTCAAACTACTGACCCATAGCCCTACTTCCCCCCTGGCTAAAATCATGGAAAAATGCATACAAAAACAACTTCTTAATCACCTGTTGAATAACAACCTACTTGCTGACTGTCAACATGGCTTCCGACCTTTCCACAGCACTACTTCAGCCCTCCTTTCCTTTACTGACTGTATCAACAAAAATCAAAATAATAATATCCTTACCTCTGTTCTCTTTAATGACCTATCCAAAGCCTTCGATATGGTCAATCACCAGATACTCTTAAATTTACTTAAAACATTCTCACTAGACTCAAGAGCTATTATGTGGTTCCACTCCTATCTTCATAACAGACAACAGGTAGTGCTCTGGCACAGTAACTTATCCAACCACCTGCCCATCACCCTCAGAGTACCACAAGGTTCTATACTTGGCCCCTTCTGTTTTCTATTTTTATTAATGATCTTCATACCAGTATTTCCTCTGCAACCTGTATACAATATGCTGATGATTCTACTTTGATTTGTTCTTCTTCTTTCCCTTCCGAACTGCACTCTATCACCCAAAAGACTTTACAAACTGTTGAAACCTGGTTCTTAAAACGATGCTTAATCCTAAACCCCAAGAAAACCAAACTGTTACTGTTCTCCCCCACCCGGAAATCCTCCACTCTCAACTTCTCTGTCTTGTCTAGCAATGGCACTATCATATCACCTGACCCCACTACCAGGCTCCTTGGAGTAGAGATAGACAATAACCTATGCTTTGACTATCACATCAACAACACCATAAAATTGGTTAACAGAAAACTAGGCTCCCTGTATAAAATTAAAACATTCCTCACTCCACTTACCAGAACTTCCATTGCCCATACCCATCTGATTTCTTCCCTCCTTTATGCCTCCCCTATTTACACTTACTTGTCCAAATCTAACCTCTGCAAACTGGCTGTTGCCTATAACAGTATTGCCAGATTTGCCTCTGGCTCTACTTTTAGAACCGACCACTGCATAAATTTAAAGCAGTTAGGATGGGTTGAGCTGCAAAATCTGATCTTATATCACCAGCTCTCCTTAGCCCATAAAATCCTCTACAAACCCACTAACACGCCTATACTCACCTCCCTTATCACACCTTACTGCAACCTTAAAAGCCTACGTTCTTCTAACAAACTTCTTATATCTACTTGCAAATCCAATAATTTGGCAGGCAAATCCTTGTTCTCAAACACAATAGGCAAAGCCTGGAACTCTCTTCCTGACAACCTCACTGCCAGCTCTTCTTTTCCCTGTTTCAAATCCCAACTCAGAACTCACCTCAAAACTCATTGCCTCTGCCCCTGTACTAACCCTGACTAGCTGTCAGTGTCCCACTAGTACTCTCTATTCTCCTTCAAACAAATCTTTACACTAAATTTTTTCTATTCTCATGCATAATTTGTATACCCTTAGTCTGTATTTAATTTCTAATTGTTGCTTCTGTAAGAACATGCTAATGCTAATATGATACTTATTTTATTTTTTTCTCAATTTAACTAACTAAATCTGTAAAGACTGATCTTAATGTCTGCATCTGGAGCTTTTCTCCCCAGGCCTCTGCTGAAAATGGACTTATATCCAGCTGGACCAGCTCGGTAAACAAATGTAAAATAAAATAAAATAAACTTCAGACTTTTTATCAGTTTGAAAAACAAATGATGCAGTTAGCATACTTTATACAATGAAAAATGGACATAGATCCAGTTAAAAGCATAATTAGGTAGTGAAGATTTGGAGTTAGGAAAGTTAATCCTCTATTTTCTGGTAGCTTAAATTTTATCTAGGTTTAATTCTAAACATGGTATAAAAATCCAGGCTGTTATATGCTTCCAAACAACCGTGCCATTGTACTTCTTGAATTAATAAATAAAAGTCATAATCGCCCACTCGGTCATTAATAATACATGTCATAAGTCAATGGAATATGAAGCAACATTTCGTTATAAAAAAACTTTAGGAGTGAAGCTATTTTTATGTCACTGGGATGTCACAGAATGTGAATACAGAAATATATTTATGTTTTGCCCTCAAAGAAACTCTGACAAATTGTACAAGTTAATAAAATAATGTAGTCCAACTACCAAACTGTAGTGCTAGTACTTACTGTATTTTAAAGACACAGTGAAGTCACAACCCATGTGTGGCATCCAATTTGGCATTCAGGTTCTCCCATTATTAAATAATTCCACTGTAATAATTGTAACATCACATGGTCTAGGAAAAGTATTCAACGTAGCACAGGAAACACCAAAAAAAACACAACACAAACGTATGAACTCTTTCATACTTTAATTAACAAACTTCCCCAGAATAATTTCTTACAAGCTTACCACCACTAAAATTTAAAAAAAGTCATGTGATACCATTCCTACATTCAAAGTCTTCTAAAATACCTCTTTGCTAAATACATCTTAAGGAGACAAAATCTTTTAAGCTTGGTGGAAAAAATTGCCCCCAGGTTTAATTGCCAAAATAATTCTGTCTGTTCTATTAACATATTATAATCACCCTTAGTAGGGATTTATTTAGATGAACAGTTGAAAAAATAGCATAGTTTAATTCCATCATATATTATTGACTCTTAGGATTTCCTTAAAAGGTTAAGTATATTTTTGAAGTTTAACAAAGGTTTTGACTTTTATAGCTACAGTGGATGTAGTTCAATTATACACAAATATCCCACATGATCAAGGTGCTGACTTTGTTAGAAATTTTTTGGCTAGAAAAATAGATACCTCATCAATAAATAAATTACTTGTACAGTTGTTTTTTTTTGTATTTTAGAGGTGTTAAGACTGTAAGAAATTATTCTAATGAAGTTTGTTAATTAAAGACCAAAAGCACTCATAAATTCATGTTGTGTTTTCTTATTACATTGTACAAGTTGCCAGATAAACTAAATCTGTAGTAGTCCATGTAAAGAAACTGCTGCACATATAAAGTTTATATCTGGATCTTTGAAAGAATCTACACTACACTTGAACCAATCTCCGCTGATCTCCATATATTAATGTAGTCTTTGTCCCTACTGTCCCTCAACCCCCCCCTGCTTCTGGGTGCTAATATCACTATATTTGTTAGGCAAAAACATACTGGTTCATAGTTTCAATTCTTTACGATTTAGCAGCTATTTAAGGTCTCTGTGGCTTATTTCAGCATATAAGGGAACTTGTTTCTTTTCTATAATATGACTGTAACTAAATTTTATCAAATTATCCATTGCTGCTGCTTCTTAAACCAGATGAACTTTAAATTCAGCTTCATAGGATTTCATTGCTAATAAGTATAACATTTTAATTTGAACTGCATCATGGTACAGGTATTTGTCTAGAACTTTAAGTCCAGTACTTCAAGTCCATCTATTTTGTTTTGAACCATCAGTTTTGCCAAAGAAACTCTAGGTTTTTCCACCATCCAAAAAAATCTATCATCGTATTTAATTGACTTCAATAAATGATCCTGATATCTGCTGAGCATACATCTCAACCTGGAAACATCAAAAATCTGGACAAAGCCCATGAAAAATGGGTACAAATCTGTACACTGATTAGCATACAATTTGCATACATAATTATGTAACTCCACCCACTCCGGTGGAATTGTGGGATACCAACTTTAAAACACAAACTGAAGAACAGATGACCAAAATATGGCCCCAGCCCAGAGTCCACCTGCAGCCATTCCAATGTCCCATTACTTGGCTATTTCACCCCATTTACCATAAACACTAATGTGCATACTGGTTTACTTCTACAATGATTATTTAGATTTTATTTTACATTTTATAGTACAAACACTAATAGACATCTGCTAAACAAAGCAATACAGTCTCACAATGAAAATAGACTTAGCATCAAAACTTCTCTGCGTTCTACCTTTGAATCTCACATTTATTGAAACAACACTGAAACCCACATCCAAAGAAAATGCATTTGGCCAGTAGTGGATAAAAATTGCCTTTGGTCTGTTTTCAAATCATATCAGATCTGATATATAGCTCCTTGATGAGCTTAGCATTAACTGGTATAAGTACTAAGATTCGTATTCCCAGCCTGTGTTACAACTTCACATCTTTGTAGAGGTACTTAGATCTTTGATTAGGGTGGATTAATCCTCAGAATTAATAAACACACTACATTGGATCTTGTGTTTTGCTCCCAGTAATATCAGTGCCACAGGTATACTAGAAGCTACTTTACCACATGCATGCCTTCTTGCTGTTCAGGGACAACAGTCTAACTGTGATGGAACACAAATGTATTTAGACAAGGAGTCAGACTTCAACTTTGAACTGTCTGATACACTGTTCAGGAAGAATTTACTGTATAGATCCTCCAAAAAAAAAGTAAATAAAATTCTATTATTCTGTGGTGCACATCATTCCTTTATTAGGTGGCACTGGGAATTGTTGCATCATATGCTAATTTGTTTATTGTAAAGTTCAGACTTGTATCATTTTTAATAATAGTTGTTATTTTGTTGTACTTTGTGTTGTTATTTCATGGCACAATCTGAACTGCTGAGCTGCTATCCCTTTCTATAACATCTAATGTTAAGTTGTCAATCTCCCTTCATTCTTGCTGGATGGGTTCAGAGCCGATCCTCGGCTCCGACTCGGCCACTTACTAAAGCTCAAGAGCTTATTTTACCGGCTCGAGGCAACCCTATATCCCATGATGCTAGGTGATAACTCCCCAGATCTCGTTTGCCGCTTTCGCTTGTGAGGTGCGTATTTTTACCGGCTCCTGGTAAGTATTTAAATACATAGTTTTTCAGTCACCCTTTTTGGTTAGTTTTTCACCCAGTTGTTTTTCAGTAGTTAGCGACTACCTTTAATTCTATTCCTGTTTATACCTTCCCTTTTTATCCTTTATATCCCCCCCCCCTCCATTCTTAGGTTAGGCCTTAAGCCTGCCTTTTTCCTAATTATTCTTAGGGATCCTGTGGAGTGTTTGGGTGTGTCAGTATCCTAATTAATATTTTTATTGTTTTTTGAGTGTTGTGTGTGTGTGTGTGTGTTTTCTCTTTCCTTTTGTGATCCCTCGACACTGTTATGTCGAAGGAACCAAAGGAAACTAAGGTCTCAGGCTTTAAGAAGTGTGACTCGTGCTGTCAGAAAATGTCTCTGACACACGGTCACACTTCTTGTGTTTACTGCCTGGGACCCCTACACCTGCAGGACTCTTGTTCTGTGTGTCATGCATTCAGTCCAAGAGTCCTGCAGGAGCACAGGAACAAACTTATATTGAGGGGCTTGTTAAAGCCCGAGGGCTCCCCGACTAAGTCTGCGTCGGGGAGGCTTCGAAACCAGCAAAACCGTCGGCTCCGAGTACTAAGCCTTCGGCTGCTGGCTCTTTGTCTGTGCCTAGATCGGCTCCGGCTGGAGCCGATCCCTCTGAGTCACAGATTCCGGTCTCGGCACCACTCGGTGCCGATACCTCTGAGTCCATGCATTCACGGTCGGCTCCGGCTGGAGCCGACATGTCCTCGGCTCCTTTGGCTCCATCCATATCTAAGAAGAGGTCAAGATCCCCTTCATTGGAGTCCATCCATTCGGCTCGAGATATCCCCTGCTCTCGGAGCGGAGCCATCGGAGCCGATCTGCTCGGTCGTCCAGGCTTTCAGATCACGACCTTGAGAGAGTGGTAAGTAGGCTGTTAAAGTCTCAGGCACTGGCCCAGATGATCTGTAGCCCATCTCATCAGATGGTAGCTATTACGACTCCACCTATTTTTCCTCCTTCGACTCTCCCTCAGAGTTCGCAGCAGGAGCTCCTCGGAGCCATGACTGTTGTGGCATTGGAGCCGATACCTCCCCCTTTGGCTCCTTCATCTTCCGCTCTGATCTCCTCCTTGATGCCTTCATTGGACGGATCCGGGCGCCTGGTCTCTCTCGTCGTCTCCGAGGGGGCGAGTGGCATTGGACCATTGTCTGACCCCGTTCTCCCTCTCGGAGTGTTGGCGCTGGTGAGCTTGGCCCTGACATCGGCCTCGGAGCCTTCCCTGTCGGTGTGGCCTGGGGTTCCTCCCTCTTTGGAGTGGGGGCCCTCTGGCCTTTCTGATAGGGGAGCCTTCGAGGTGATGAGGAGTGTACTATCCCCAGGATATAGACAACGGTCAGCTCCATCAGCTTCTCCCACTACAGTGCCTGCTGATGTCTCTTCCCACTCTCTTGCTCCCAGACCGAGAGATCCAATGCCTCAGGTTTCCCCACTGGGAATATCTTCCTCTTCCGAGGCTTCTCCTGACCTGTCAGCAGAGCCTCCGCGTAAGAGGACATGTAAGAGGAAGCATGTGGACTCCCCTGAGTCCATTACATCTGACACCGACTTGGATGAGTCGGAGGGATCCCCAAAGTCCCCCTCTGAGGATGTCTCTTTCTCAGACATCCTAGAAATCCTAAAGCAGAGGGGGAACTGGTCTTCCCTTAATACTTCCGAGGACGAGTCGGTGTACCTGGAGGCGTTTGGTTCTCGACCCTCCACCTCCTGGGTGTCTCCACCTTTCGACCCCCTTATGGAAGTAGTGGCTCGGAAGGCGTGGTCGGCCCCGGATTCGGTGGAACCCACCCCTCAGAGGCCATATAAATTCATCACAGCACCAGTTGACAAACAATTCCTAACAAAAGGTGTACCGACAGATGCCATGGTGGTGGCTGCAGCCACCAAGAAGGAACTAGCTGATCCTTCAGTACCTATCCATCCTCCTAATAAGGATTCTAGGACCATGGATAGGTACGGTAAGTGGATGTTTTCTTCAGCGACCTTTGCCATGCGGTCGCTGAATTACTTGTGTCACTTCACCTGCTTTCAGAGAGATATTCTCAAAGAGTTGGGAGAAGTCTTACAGGATCCATCAGCTGCTGGGTCCCAGGATAAAATAAACTCACATCTTGGAACCCTAAACTCGATTGTTAACTCCTCCATGCATCTAATTTCATATGCAGCCGATGGAGTGAGTAGGGCTGCGGGCACAGGAGTGGCCTTAAGGCGTCACGCCTGGATGCGGCTGTGTAATTTTGTGGACCCTTTCAAGGCGTCCTTCACAAATTCCCCTTTTGAAGGTTCGGCTCTGTTCAGACCTCAAGTGAAAGACACCTTGACCAGATGCGAACAAGATGGCAAGACTCTTTCTGCCGTAGGAGTCCATTTCTCCACCCCTTCAAGACCATACCCTAAGGGTCAGAAGGGTGGGAAAATGTGGTTCCGCAAATCTCAAGGAGTCATGCTTGATGCAAGAGGTCAGTTTACCCCCAGAGGCAGAGGGGGTAACAACAACAGACGCCACCCTAGGGGCAGAGGGGGTCCGCAGAACCAGGGTAGCAGGGAGCCTCTCTCTGACAAACCCTTCCAGCATCCCTGAGATGTTGCCCGATTGTCCACCTTTGGAGGCAGTCGGGGGAAGATTGTCGCTGTACCCAATAGCCTGGCTTTCCCTTACTCAAGACAAATGGGTACAGTCAATCATATCCGAGGGTTACAAAATTCCCTTTATCCAAACCCCAATTCAGCAAAAGGGAACCCTTCCAGACGTTCCACCTGGTCTAAGTGAACTAGCAGTACCAGAGATATCAAAACTGCTAGCAAAAAGAGCCATCCAGCCAGTCCCAGCAGACCAACTAGGATCCAGAATCTACTCACGGTTCTTTTTGGTACCGAAAAAGACAGGGGACTGGAGACCAATAATAGATCTCAGCAAACTAAACAAGTTTGTAAAGAGAACAAGATTCTGGATGGTCACGCTACAGTCCATTCTACCCTTTCTGGGCAAGGACAATTGGATGTGCTCCGTGGACCTTCAGGATGCGTACTATCACATCAAAATTCACAGGCGCTCCAGAAGGTTTCTCCACTTTCGGCTGGGGGCCAGTCACTACCAATTCAGAGCCCTGCCCTTTGGTCTCACTACAGCCCCCAGAGTGTTCACCAAATGTATGGCAGCAGTTACGGCTCACCTGAGACGACAAGGATTCCAGGTGTTTCCATATCTAGACGACTGGCTCCTCACTGCCACCACCAGGCATCAACTTCTCCAAGCCAGAGCTTACACCATTCACATTTGCAGAGGGCTAGGAATCTCTATAAATTTCGAAAAGTATGCCTTGTCGCCTTGTCAGTCTATTACCTTTATAGGCGCCAACTTGAACACCGTACAATTTTCAGCAAAGTTAACAGATCAAAGGATCTTAGATATTCAAAACCATGTCCATGTTCTTCTTCAGAGTGACAAAATTCAGGCCAGGTATGTCCTGAAAGTGTTGGGTCTTATGGCGGCCGCCATAACACTTCTTCCCCTTGCACGTTTTTACATGCGTCTTCTACAGTGGATGCTTTTCGCCCAATGGTCTTTTCAGCAACTCCCCATGCACCACAAGATCATGATAACTCCAACTTGCAAAAGTCATCTGTCCTGGTGAATATCATCCCCTCAAGTCCATCAAGGCAGACCCTTTGTTCCTCCTCCCCCGGTCGCCATGGTGACATCGGACGCCTCCCTGATCGGGTGGGGGGGGGGGCATTTTCAGGGCAGGATGGTCCATGGCACTTGGCAACCTTTCGAACGCCACCAGCACATAAATGTCCTAGAGATGAGAGCAGTGCTTTTAATGTTGCAAGCCCTCCATGACTCTCTTCCCCTAGGAACTATTGCAATCCAAACGGACAATATGTCCGTAGTGTGGTATATCAACAAGCAAGGTGGAACCAAGTCCAATCCCCTGTGTTGAGAGGCACTCAGACTTTGGCAATGGGCAATCTCCTCTCAGCGGTTTCTGATAGCAATGCATATCCCCGGGAAGTCCAACATCATAGCGGACAGGTTGAGCAGAGCTATACTCATGCCACACGAGTGGTCTTTCAAACAATCTGTGGTGGAAGAGATTTTTCAGAAGTGGGGCCTTCCTTGCTGCGATCTTTTTGCTACACCCCAAAACAGCAAATTCCCCGACTTCTTCACCCTCTTCCCCCTTCCAGGCCATCCCCTCAGAGATGCTCTAGTCCAAGATTGGCCTCGGGGACTTATCTATGCCTTTCCACCCTTTCTTCTAATCCCACAACTAATTCAGAAAGCAACCGCCTTGAGAGCCAAGTTGATTCTCATTGCCCCTTATTGGTCTCGACAGATATGGTTTCCGTTCCTACATTGTTATCTTTTGGTACAGCCTTGGCATCTGAACCCAGCTCCAGATCTGTTGACCCATCAGTCGGGGCAGCTGCACCAATCCCTATATTCTCTCAACCTTACTGCTTGGTTGCTCCACTTCCGTCCTTAGCCAGGCTTCCTATGATTTCTAATCCCGTCTAGGATATCATAGTAGCTTCCCTTAAATCTTCCACCAGAAGGATTTACACTAGTAAATGGAAACGTTTCTCCTTCTGGGCAAAGGCAAGGAATATAGATCCCTTTACTGCCCCAATCCATTCGATCTTAGACTTCCTAGCCAAAATTTTTCATTCAGGGTCTTCTGCCTCTACAGTAAAGGTTTAGTTGGCAGCCATATCGAATTTTCATACAGGCTTATCGGACCACAACATCATGTCCAATAAGCTTTGCAAAGCTTTCCTTAAAGGTGTATATTTACTTAAGCCTCCGATCAAAGACCCTCCACCTCAGTGGGATCTTAATTTAGTCTTAACATCCTTGATTCTTCCCCCCTTTGAACCTGCAGTCTCCTGTTCATTGAAATTTCTTTCCTGGAAGACACTCTTCCTAGTCGCCATTACTTCTGCTAGGAGAGTATCTGAGCTTCACGCCCTCTGCATTCATCCTCCCTACTTAATCTTCCATAAAGACAGAGTTTCTCTAAGGACTAATCCATCCTTCTTACCCAAGGTGGCTTCGCAGACAAATTTAAATCAATCAATTGATCTTCCGTTTTTTTTCCCAAACTATACTAATAGAGTGGAGCAAAAGCTACATTATCTAGATGTTCACCGCCAGCTCCGATACTATTTGGATAGAACCAAACAAATAAGGAAGTCTGATCAACTGTTTTTATTGTACGCAGAAAATAAGAAAGGCCTTCCTGTTTCTAAGGTAACCCTATCTAGGTGGCTGTCTTCTGTGATTACATCTATTTATCAACTCAGAGGCAGGGAATTAACTTCTAAGCCAAAAGCCCATTCAACTAGAGCACTAGCTACATCTACAGCCTTTCAAGCTAGACTACCAATAGACACTATCTGTGCGGCAGCCACATGGGCCTTTCCTCATACCTTTGTTTCGCATTACAAATTGGACATGGCCTCCAGGGACAGAGCAAAATTTGGTTCCACCATTCTCAAGAGTCTGTTCCAATGAGCCACCCAGGATGAAGGTGCTAGGGACGCAGTCCCATCCAGCAAGAATGAAGGCGAGATTGACAACTTAACATTGAGAAGTTATGTACCTACCATAACGTTCCATGTTAGTTGTCTTCTCTCGCCTTCTTTCTTGCGTCCCACCCACCATCCCCCTAGCCTGGACAGACCGAGAAGATCTTCCCTTCCTTGAAGGGTCTTTATATTCCCTTGTTCACCATCTAGGTGTCCTAGGATATATATAGTGTAGATAACGATTTTGGGTTTTTTTTTTATCCCTCTTCCTCCTCCTTCCAGTTGGAGGATTTTGTTTTATTGGCCTATGCTAGGTTTTTCAGCTTCCAAACTAGATCTGGGGAGTTATCGCCTAGCATCATGGGATATAGGGTTGCCTCGAGCCAATAAAATAAGCTCTCGAGCTTTAGTAAGTGGCCGAGTCAGAGCCGAGGATCGGCTCTGAACCCATCCAGCAAGAAAGAAGGCAAAAGAAGACAACTAACATGGAACGTTATGGTAGGTACATAACTTCTCATTTTGATTTCCGTATGCTTTCCACCTCTGTTCTGCTTCCCTACCTCTGCTAACACTCCTGCTTCTGAATCTGCCCTACTGCCAGTTTCTTTTCTATCCCATTACCTAGTCATATTATAGCTGTACAGGGTTATACACTTACTCTGCCTTGCGCCTCTCTATTTACCCCATTTTCTTTTCTCTCCCCACAGCTTTAAGTCTAAATTTCCCACTGCCTGCCAAGGACACTAATTGCATTAAATATTTGACATTCTATTGGTTCTCCTAAGTGTTGCAGTTATTTTCGGAATCTTACCAGTGTATCACCCCAAGAAGAGAGCTTGTGGATATAAACTGCAAGTATGCCATGTAATTTAAGACATGTTACTCTTATTTAGTAAGGACAGTATATTTTCTACATCTGGTTTGGACTACACACCAGGAAGCATTTACATCGGATTTAGTTCCAATCTAGGGTTAATAGCACTATCTTGCAAACTGGCAGGCACGCAGTTTGAGGAGGCCCTCCATTCTTGACGCTATCACAGACAGATAAACACACAGCAAAATAAAAGCATGGTAATGCTACAATGGCAGATAGATAAACACACAGCAAAATAAAAGCACTGTGGTGCTACAATGGCAGATAGATAAACACACAGCAAAATAAAAACACAGTGCTACAACGGCAGACAAACTTACACACACACTCCTCAGCTCAAAAAAACAACTTGCATGCCGGGTCCCAGCAAAGATTGCGGCAGATAAACAACTTGAATGGCGGGGTCCACTTGCATCAACACTGCACCCTAAATACACATTTTTTCTTCTTACCTGTTATGCTACCCGCCATTCTGCAGCAACTGCCTAGAACAACACCAGATATAATCAGAATAATCAGCAACCTAAATATTAACTAAATAAATTAAATACGTGTAGCACGTAGCACGATAAGCAATCTAAATATTAACTAAATAAATTAACATGTAGCATGATAATGATTGCAGCAATTGCCGTGAACATGAATAACATCAGAGATTAGCAAGTTGAACAATCAGCAACCTTAAATACATGTAGCACATAGCACGATAATGAATTGCAGACAGATAAGCAAGGTGAATAATTAGAGCCAAGCCAACATGATTGAACACACCAGACAATTTAGTTATAATGCCATACACTGTACACATTGTTTTTTCCTCTGGCTCTTACCTGTTATGCCGC
The DNA here is from genome assembly GCF_019279795.1 of Protopterus annectens. NCBI lineage: Eukaryota > Metazoa > Chordata > Ceratodontiformes > Protopteridae > Protopterus > Protopterus annectens. Next base: position 1,677,646,900 of record NC_056728.1, on the reverse strand, counting down.
CCACGCCCGCTATTCGTATTTTCCCTCAGTCCAACAGACAGTAGCTGATATCATCGCACATGCCGTTATAAGCTGGTGATGAGTGGTGAGATCAGCCAAAAATTTAAAGTGATAAATTAAAAAAAAAAAAAGAGAGAGAGAGAGAGACCAGGAAATTCAGAAATTATGGGGGCCACTCGGGAATTCGTGGCACCCCAATATTTTGCCCTCAAAACTGGTAAATACAGAGGAATTCGTTATGGTTGAGAGGTAGTGCTGAGGGAGGCTGAAACATATAAAATAACTGCGGCAACACAAAATATTCACTGCTTACATTCTGTGGTCTAACTCCCATCCTCAAACAAGTCAGGCTACACATGCACTTTGCATGAACTGTAAGATGCAAAAAATTAAAACAAAAACCAGGTGAATCGCCAGAAAGACTATGAACGTAAATGAAAAATAAATTTAACCTTATTATTTACATTCTAAAAATGGAGGTTCATAGACCAGTGCCAGCATTTCATACCTTTCTCAGTAGATGCAGCAACAGGAGATGGCATCATTTTGTATACTGTATTTAAAGAGACCAAAACATGCATCAAAAATGTTAATATTCCTTATTTCACCAGTATTCATTTAATCCAGGATGGAACAATGAGCTAACCTTAATCATCTAAGACATGTCTTTCTTAGGTTAAATATCATGCCAACCCATTTCTAACTCTAGTCCTACCATTTACATCTCTTAAAGTCAGATTTTAGTCTCTTCATTGACTTTTCGTAAGTCTTTGTCCAATAACCAAACTAACATTTCAGATTTAACTGCTTTGTTAAATTTGAAATGTATTATATAAATATCGTGCATAACACTTACTTCATTCTTAAATTCATAAACATAATTAATGTTGTTCTTGATATGCATTGCCTTAAATGTAGTTTGGAGCATGCTGACTCTGATCAGATGTTACAGTCTTGTACTAATGTACAGTGTCAGGAGAGAATAATTTAAATCACTGTCAATTCTGTTACTGTTGTTTTGGGTGAAATAATTGCATTTTTTGCTAGAGAATGATACCTTGTAGGCATCCTCTAACTTACTCAAACCAAGGACATCAATGGTGCAACCAGTATAACAGTTCTCTAGGATTTTTCCTACTAGTTCATGGAATTAATCAGCTATACCAAATCTTGTGAGAGAGTTAGAGAGAATAACTGAACTCAAAACTAAATATCTTCATATCAACAAGATGAAATGCATGTTTTATCACTGAAAATCTAGTACTGATGCAACACCAAAAGGAAGGGTAGTGGTGGGGGATGGATACCCCTACCCTGCATGCCCCATTGTTGGGAAACCATTTTTTTAACAATGTTTAAAAATACAAATCTTACTCAAAAACACAAATGTTATTTATTTGCATTTGCAGCTTTTCCCTTTTCTCCATATCCCTCTCTGCACTATGACAACTGTATTCCATATTTTGCTGCCCCCTTGGATACTGTTATCTTGTTAATGTGAACAAAGCATATCAAGTTGAAAACAAACTGGCAAAATTGGACAGATTTTAGGAAATATAAAGGAAATACAAATTATGTGCAGGTAGTTTCTTATTCTACAAAACCAGAGTATACAAATTATGTGCAGGTAGTTTCTTATTCTACAAAACCAGAGTACAGTTAATTCTTATTTAAAACAGTCCAGAAGTCGAACTGTAACAAAAAAATAATTTGACCTTTTTCAATTGAAAAAAAAGATCATAGGTTTAAATAGCATGCCTTATGTTCCCAAATGTAAAGTAACTTTAAGTCAGAAAATACGTCTGCATAACCCACAACTACATAACAGAACAAAGTAACACATAAGAAATAAATGCATATATGCACTTATCAGTACAATATTAAGAAAATGCACTGTGGTAAAAAGGAGCAATGCAATTTTATTAATTAGTATTGGGAGGGGTTTCTCGTAATGACTTTGAGAGATGCATGAAGACTAGCACACTCAGCTGAGACTATATGATGTTACAATTATTACAGTGGGATCATTTGATAAAGTAAGATGTGCATGCCAAATTTGATGGTGTCTTCACTCTATCTTTAAAATACAAGTACTTGCATTAGCTCTTTTTGCACACATACTGTCCTTATAGAATGTGCTCCTTGAGAAAGTGTATACCACATTTGACTGTGAAGCATTCACTTAGATATAAATGCAAAGTATTGTAATTTAAATTGAGGCTCAGGGATGCATAAATGAGGCATATCAGTGTTCATTTAACAGTGATCATTGTCCTTTGATTTCATACATAGCTCCCCACCAAAAAGAAAATGAGGCCACCTTCTGCGTACATTTTCAGGGTGCATTTTCTGTGTACATTTTTCTGCTGTCTCATTGTGAGAAAAATACAGATATATAACTAGAGTAATGCATTTCAGGTTGTTGCCTTTATACACACACACACTGTCCCCAAAAGCCATAGCAGTGATCATTCATTAGTGAACTTATAACTAATACCCTGCACTTTCATACATAGTCTGCCTTCCCAACTCACAAAAGATAGCCACCTTCTGTGTGCCCATCTGTAATTAAAATGAAAGTGAACTGAGCTTTTTTGAAACTGTATAATTCATTAGTCTGGTTATTGTAGTATACTTACTAAAAATGTCCAGCTTCAAGTGATTACTTCAAGCTGGGCTGAAACTGCAAACTGAAAGAAAATAGATTTCAGTGTGCTGACTCACTTATCAGCTACTCCAGAAAAGATAGCTGCAGTGCACTTGGTAGAAGAAAGAGAAATAAATACCATCTGCAATAATGCATTTTGGTTTGCTGCTGTGAGTCACTGACATCCATTACAGTTAACACCCTACTGAAAGTGTGTGTGTCTCATTTCTTACTTCACTTTGTTTGCTGTTCTTTTCTCCTGTTGCAAATGGTAATTAACTCTGCCTTAGGTTTGCAAAAGTCCCGTTGATCTGAATGTACCAGCACATGTTTAAAGGCGGCATTCACTTAACAGTAATTTTGGCAATGGCAGTACTGAACCTGAATGCAAAAGCACCCCTCTGATCGGCTGAACTGTCTGGGTAGTGCTCCTGTTCATGCGCATCACTGACATCATGGGAAATCATAGAAATCACAGCAGCTATACCGAGGAAGTTTTTTTTTTTTTTGCTTAAAAGCATGATATCACAGGCAAATTGGAGCACTTGCAACATTTCAGAGAAACAATTAAGAAATGTACTGAAAAGGATTGGACTCAACTTTACATTTAATAAATGAACAATCTTGTTCAGTATTCTTAATAAGACCCAGTATACATTGCACACAAACATCTGCAAACACACCCAAGAAAGGAGTAGAATTATCTTTTAAACCTATCAGCTTATAACACGATCCATCCAAGTATTAATATTTTATCAAATGGTGCTTGCATCCTTGGTTATCTCCCACATCAGTAACACAGGTCTCACTCATTCATCACAATGCCATCTCAAGCCTAATATGCTAACCATTCGCAGTCTTAACCTACAGCATTATTAGTGTGTAATACAACCTATTCACTTTAATTGTGTACATCCCTATCCAGCTACCAGGTAACTGATGCCTGGACAGCTATCCTCAGACAACCCAGTGCAAAGAAATCATTCACCCCCCCCCCCCCCCATTGCCCAAATGAATATACTTCTGTACCAGTATTTCATTTGACTAAATACTTCCAGTTATAAAATCTGCACCATCAACCTGATACAGTCTGATGCTTCCAATATGTGACATAACACTGGAAATTCATCCAGATCATTTTAAGCCAACAATCTAATATATAAATTAAATAAACTGAAATGCCTTTTATATTTTTGGTAAAACAGTAAAATACTTCACAACTGCACTGATAGCTTAATAGAATAAAAATAACCATCCTTCCAACCATAATTTGCCTTAAATAAACAAGTATTACACCTATTGTAATGCTACCAAAAAGACTGGAAACTACAATTCAACTGCTACTTTAACAAACAATGTTATACACCACCATCATCTGATATATCATAAAATTACCAATCTGAATTATAAAAAAAAGAAGTTATGTACTCACCATAACATTCCATGTGTGTTGTCCTTCTCGCCTTCATTCTTAATTGGTTGGGTTTGGAACCGATCCTCGGTTCTGACTTGGCCTTATACAAAAGCTTGAGGTCTTCCACTAGCTTGTGGCTGAAACCCTATCCCATCATGTTCTAGGAAAGCTCCTCAGATCTTGTTTGCTGATAAAACAATAGGTACCCAATGAACTATGTAATACCTTATAGAGCAATGAAGAAGATCAGAGCACATTAATTACCAATTATATTCGCTCAGTCCTCCAGGTGACAAAGGCTGGGGGAAGGAGGGTGGGATGTAAGAATGAAGCCGAGAAGAACAACATACATGGAATGTTTTGGTGAGTACATAACTTCTTTATGTGATGTTGTCCTATCTTGCCTTCATTCTTAACTCATTGGGACAGCATCCCTAGCACCATCTTTCTTGGCTGGCTCAAGGGAAAATATTCTTCAGAACAGTGCACCCAAAACAGGCCCTGTTCCTGGAGGCCAAATCCTCTTTGTAATGAGTGATAAAGGTATGAAGCCTTGCTCATGTTGCTGCAGCACAAATGGTGTCAACTGGTAGTCTAGCTCGAAAGGCAGAAGTGGTTGCTATGGCTCTTGTAGAATGAATTTTTACTTTATAGGAGAGTTCTTTGTTTTGAGATTTGTAAGTAAAGGTAATACAATCTGACAGCCGTTTTGAAAGTGTGACTTTAGACACAGAAACACCTTTCTTGGAGTCTGAAAATGATACAAATAATTGGTCAGATTTTCTGAAGTCCTTTGCCCTGTGTAGGTAGAAACATAATTGTCTATGTACATCTAGTCGGTGTAGCATGTATTCTGCCTTGTGGCCATAGTTGGGGAAAAAGACTGGTAGTTCTATGGATTGGTTCAAATTAGACTCGGAGCATACTTTGGGTAGAAAAGATAGGTTTGTTCATAGGGATACTCTATCTTTGTGTAGGGGGGCTTTATAGTCAATGCTTGTAGCTCTGAAATTCTTCTAGCAGAAGTGATGGCTATCAAGAGAATCATTTTCAAGTCAAGTACTTTAGATCACAGGATGATGATGATGATTCAAAAGGGGAAATAATCAAATGGGATGAAACAAAATTCAGGTCCCATGGTGCTGGAGGGGCTTTAATGGGTGGTCTTAATAAAATAATGCCCTTATGAAAAGCCCTGCAGAGTCTGTGGGATAACACATTTGGCCCTAATTCACCTAGATGGAAATTAGATATCACTGCTAACTGAACTCGAATAGTAGCTGCAGCTGCACCTTCATTAAATAGCTTTGCTAAGAATTCAAGAATGGAGGGGATTGGGGCATAGAAGGGATCAATGTTATTATTCAAGGCCCAAGAAGAAAATCTTTTCCATTTACTCATATATATCTTCCTAGTTGAAGCTTTATGAGACGGGATCAGGATATGTTTCATTGATGGAAAAAGGTTAGGGAGCCTGGCTATGTATGGAATCGGAGCAGTCAAGCTGTCAATTTGAGGGTTTGAAGGGAGGGGAGGAGCATTCCTGATGCATGAATCAGAAGGTCTGGAACTGGATGCAGAATCCATGGCTCCTCCTGGAGATGAGGCCAGAGTAAAGGGAACCAGATTTGCTGAGATCAGTATGGGGCGACGAGTATCAGATTCTTTCCCAAGGAACTGGCTTTCTGAAGAACTTTCGGTATCAGCAGAAAGGGAGGGAAGGTATAGAGGAGACCCGAGGGCCAGTCATGCACAAGTGCATCCCTTGGTGACCTCCCTGGAGGGGGGAATCAGGGCAAGATAGCTTCTGCATTTGGCATTCGTGAACATGGCAAAAAGATTGCAGCAAGGCTGGCCCCATTTGCAAAAAAATCATCTCAGCTACTTCTTGCTTTAGGGACCATTTGTGAGGCATCAGAATTGCTCTGCTGAGTTTGTCTGCTATCACACTGGATTTCCCCAGGATGTGCATTGGTACCAGAAAGTGTTGGGAGGAGGTTGCCGACTGCCATACTCTCAGGGCCTCCTGACAAAGGAGGTAAGACCTAGTTCTTCCTTGCTTGTTTATGTACCACACAACTGACATGTTGGCTGTCTGTATTGCAATAGTTCCTTGCGGAAGAGAGTCTTGAAATGCTTGCAAAGCTAGAAGCACCAATCTCATCTCTAAGACATTGATATGCAAATGGTCCTCATCATCCTGCCAAGTGCCATGGACTGTCCTGCCCAAATAATGCCCCCCCACCCTATCTGGGAAGTGCCCGTGGTCACTGTGGCTATCAGCTGTGGAAGGATAAAGGGTCGACCTAATGTCACATGAGTGGAGTGAAGCCACCAATGAAGGTCCTTCTTGCATATTATAATAATTTGGTGGGACATGGGTAGTTCCTGCATGGACCACTGAGTGAACAGTAGTCACTCACTGTATAATTCTCATATGCAGACGTGCTAATGGAATCAAGTTTATTGGTGCTGCCATGGTCCCCAGTATTTTCAGGATTGTTCTTGCTTGTACTCTTTTCTTGGAAAGTAAGTTTCTGACTTGATGTTGTAGGACCTGAACTCTTTTGGGGGGGAAATTTTGCCATCATTTTTGTGTATCTATATCTGCTCCTATAAAAGCAGTATGCTGAGATGGCAACAAGGCAAATTTTTCATAATTTATTGTGATTCCTAGTTGAGAGCAGACATGCAAGGTGGTGTATCTCATTTATTAGATGCTCGGTAGTGGCAGTTAGGAGCCAGTCCTCTAGGTACAAAAGCACTTGGAATCCTAGGCATCTCAAGTGAGCCATGACTACTGCCATACACTTGGTGAGCACTCTGGGGGCTGTAGTGAGTCCAAAGACCAGAGCTCGAAACTGGCAGTGACTGGCTCCATGCTGAAAGCGCAAATGACTCCTGGATTACCTGTCCATCTTTATGTGGTAGTACACGTCCTGGAGGTCTATAGAGCACATCCAATTGTCTTGTCCTAGAAAAGAGAGTATTGACTGTAGTGTTACCATCCAGAACTTTGACTTTCTTAATGACTTGTTTAATCTGCTGAGATCCAGGATGGGTCTCCAGTCTCCTGTTTTCTTTGGAACTAAAAAGAATCTTGAGTAACTTCTGGATCATGTTTGGTCTGCGGGGACTGTCTGGATGACTCTTTTTTTCTAGCAACTTTTGAATCTCTAGAGTTGCCTGTTCCCTTTGACTATGTGGAACATCCGTGATGTTTTTTATGTTCAGGACGGGGAGAGAAAAGGGTATGAAACAACCTCTGGATACAATGCTTTGTACCCACTTGTCTTTTGTACCCCCTTGTCTTTTGTTATTTTTAGCCAGGGTTTTTTGTACAAAGATAAGTGACCCCTATCTGCCTCCAGAGATTAACAGGTGGGCCTCCTTTCAGGAGAGCTGGAAGGGCTTACCAAGGAAAAATTCCCTATCGCCCTGATTTTGAGGACCCCTTCTGCTGCATGGCTGGCATCTTCCATTACTGCTTGCCCCTCTGCCCCTGTATCCTGGAAAGCTCTCTGGGATTTTTGGAACCACATTTTCCCCTCTTTTGACCTTTTGGATAAGGTCTATAAGGTAGGGAAAAACAGACTCCTACAGCAGAGAGTGTTTTCCTTTCTTGTTCACTTCTGGTGAGTGTGTCTTTGACTTTTGGCCCGAACAGGGGTGAGCCATTGAAAGGGGCATTAACAAAAGAAGATTTAAAGGGCTCCATAAAGTCACACAAGCGCATCCTGGAATGCCTTCTTAGGGAAATTCCTGAACTCGCTGCCCTACTCACTCCATCTGCTGCATAAAAAATGAGTCTCATGGAGGAGTCGACCACTCAATTTAAGGTGGAGAGCTGAGAGGAAACCTTCTCTGATACCTCTTCAGCTACTGAACCTTGGAGAGTATCTCCTAGCTCTTTTAGGAGATCTCTCTGAAGTCTGGTAAAATGGGTGAGATAATTCAGCAATCTAAGAGCAAAAGTCG
>NC_056728.1:1677309124-1677338361 GCF_019279795.1 Protopterus annectens | reverse complement strand
GGGCTTTTCTACATTTCCAAAGTACAAGCAAACACAGGGGGGTTATGGCTGACAATGTTTGCAGATGACTGCAAACTGGGTGCCATAGTCGGACACACATCTGACACAGATATCCTTCAGGAGGGCCTCACAGATGTGGATAAGTGGTGCCAGAGACATGGCCTACAGCTAAATGCCAGGAAATGCATAGTCATACCCTTCGGGAAGAACAAGGTTACCCCTAGCTACCATATAGGTGGCAATCCACTGAGCACAGAGGGAGTTACCAGGGATCTGGGGACCCAGGTTGTTGTTAACCATTCGTTCAACACACACGTTGCTAACGTAGTTAGGTAGACCTTCAACATTGCCCACATCATCATGAAGGGATTCACATCTAGATCAGGGGAGGTCATTGTCCCCTTGTACTCATCACTCATTTGACCTATGATTGGGTACAATGCCCCGTTCAGAATGTATCTGACCCGACACCTGCAGCAGCTGGAAAGGCCCCAACAGTTCATCGACAAACAGATGCAGGGTCTCAGGAATATGTGTTATGCTGACCGACTGAAAGAATTCCAGCTGTATTCAGTCGCATACCACTTGCCCAGAGGTGACCTGTGCCTGGCATTCAAGGCCATGTTGAACCCAGATCTGATGACTATGCTTCACCTAAAGAATTTAGATCCCTCAGAACCACAAGGGCAGGTGACGTACACCTTGACACTGTCATTAATAGAACGTGCTGGTGGGACAGATTCATCACCCAGACACTCACTATGCTGTGGAACAACATCCCAGTACATGTGAGGCCGAGCACGTCGCTGGCCTTGTGTTAGTATTTTGACAAGGATGTCTGAATTGATTTATTTAACTAACCTTCTAAATGAATATTTACTTTACCACATTGTGAATCTTTACATTTCGTTGATCTATTTTACATTAGTCATAATCATACGGTTTATCTCTATATATTATGGTTCATTTATATTACTAGGTGTCTGTAGTTCTTTTAATATATTGGCACAATCCGTAGAACATATATATGTAGCTTAAACAGTCAGACATTTGGAAAACATTATGTTGGTTCTTCTATCATATATATACATATATTTTTATTTTTCTATGAAGAATGTACCTTTTGAAGCAATGTCTGATGTACTCACTGTGTGGAATCTGTAACCCAAGTAAAGTTTGTTTGCTTGTTTGCCTTTAAGGCATTTAATTAATACTTAGCACATCTAATTTAATGACCAGTTAAGGGTTTTAAATGTAGTAGGTTGGACTGCATTGTATGTATTCTGAATAAGTGTGCTTATGAAGCAGGCGAAAAACTTCAATAAACTATGGTGACTGCATTTAATTCCTGGTGGGCTCTGAGTGGTCACTGATGGTGTCTACAGTACCTCATCTTTGCTTTGGACTTTCTCAGCTGGTTGTCTGTGTTTTTTGTATGGGGAATGTCAAGTGTAGTCCCTATGTGTATTACCTGTGTAATGCCTTACTGCGGCAGTGTAATTCCACCGGGTTTGCAGTTATGGATGCCATCTTGGTCATACGCTTGTCCATCCATGTGAATTGCCTACTGGACACTGGTATAGGGCTGTACACATTTCACACCAGCATTTAGCATTCTACTGTGGATGCTTTGCATTAGTAGTGGAGAGTAAGGCAGGTACTATGCCCACATCCCTCCCACGGGGCAGGACAACGGATTATCAGCCAGACAACACAAAGCCCCATTTCTGCATACCCAAGATCCCATGGCTGCAACCCTCGACAGTACCCATTACACATCCTTCATGCGTGCGGGACTGGGATGTGTACGCACATGTATGGACACATCGATCTGGGTATTTCTGTTCATATGTCCTGCGTTTCATGGACACTTGTCATCAACCTTAAACACGTTGGTGGTGCATATGTCTAACTGTGCCGTAGCCACGGCTATAGCATCGTCTGTTGTTCGGAAACGTCTGGAGTGAGTTATGTGAAAAGGTATTTTAGTGTCCTTCAATGGACACCAATGTGCATATGTAAAGTTAGATGTTGCTGGACTGTGTCCAACTGGCCAGTGCTTTTGACTGCTGCTGTATGTTCCCCAATCACGGATGTCTGTTTGACTACCCATTCTTCGTGGTGCTATGTAACCAGGTGATTTACAGCTGTGAACAGATGGTGTACATCCAAAGATGCAAGTTAGCAACTGCTTCAAATAAAACTCAGACGTCCCAATAGGACATATCCGTCACTGTATTTTCAACATAACACCACCGGAACATGTAGATCCCCTATGTCTTCATTGAAGCATGTTTTCTTCATAGGTGGGAACGCCATAGTTTACATATCCCTGTTGACGTTGTTGGTGTGCCATTAGTTTGTGTTGCACAGGTCGCCCATCTGTTCCACAGTATGGTAGCGAGTGCTCCCCCATTTTGTTGCTGGCAGATTGAGTGCTGTGTACGCGGTGTTTGCATGGTGGTCCAACTTTGTATGGGGAATGTCAACCGTAGTCCCTATGTATATTTGCTGTGTTATGCCTTACCGCGGCTGTGTAGTTCCACCGGGTTTACAGTTGTGGGTGCCATCTTGGTCGTACGCTTGCCCATCCATGAGAATTGCCTACTGGACACTGGTATAGGGCTGTACACATTTCACACCTGCATTTACCATTCTCCGGTGGATGCTTTGCATTATTAGTGGGGAGTAAGGCAGGTGCTACGCCCACATCCTAACAGGCGGGACAAAGGATTACCTGCCAAATGACACCGGGCCCTGTTTCTACATACCCAGGATCCCTTGAGTGCAACAGTCGACACTAACCATCACACATCCTTCATGTGTGCGGGACTATGATGTGGACGCACTTCTATGGACTCAGTACCCTGGGTATTTCTGTGCATATGTGCTGCATTTCATGGACAGCTATCATCAACATTGAACACGCGGTGCATATGTGTAGCTGTGACGTGGTGACGACAATGAGGTCACGTAGGTGATGCTGGAAGCTAGCAGGCATTCAATGAATGAGATCTTTGGGTCCTTCAATGGACACCAATGTGCATATGTCAGGTTAGATGTTGCTGGACTGTGTCCACCTGGCCAGTGCTTTCCACTGCTGCTGTATGTTCCGCAATCGCGGATGTCTGTTTGACTACCCATTCTACATGGTGCTACGTAACCAGGTGATTTAGTACTGTGAACAAATGTCATACATCCAAAGATGCTGGTTAGCAACTGCTTCATATAAACCTCAGACATCCCAATGGGACATATCCGTCACTGTATTTTCAACATAACACCACCGGAACATGTTGATCACCTATGTATTCATTTAACCATGTTGTCTTCATAGGTGGGAATGCCATAGTTTACATATCCTACTTGATGTTGTGGGTGTGCCATTAGTATGTGTTCCACAGGTCGCACATCTGTTCCGCTGTATGGTAGCAGGTGCTCCTCATTCTGTTGCTGGCAGATTGAGTGCTGTGTACGCCGGTGTTGTACGGCGGTCCGACTTTGTATGTGGAATGTCAACTGTAGTCCCTATGTGTATTTCCTGTGTTATGCCTTATCGCGGCTGTGTAATTTCCTCAGGTTTGCAGTTGTGGGTGCCAGCTTGGCCGTACGGTTGTCCATCCATGAGAATTGCCTACTGGACACTAGTATAGGGCTGTACACATTTCACACCTGCATTTACCATTCTCCGGTGGATGGTTTGCATTATTAGCGGAGAGTAAGGCAGGTGCTACGCACACATCCCTCCCACGGGGCGGGACAAAGGATTGCCTGCGAAACAACACCGAGCCCAGATTCTACATACCCAGACTCCCTTGACTGCAACAGTCGACAGTACCCATTACACATCCTTCATGTGCAGGACTGTGATGTGGACGCAGTTGTATGGACCCAGTACCCTGGGTATTTCTGTGCATATGTGCTGCATTTCATGGACAGCTATCATCAACATTGAACACGCTTGCGGTGCATATGTGTACCTGTGACGTGGTGATGACAATGAGTTCACGTGGGTGATGCAGGAAGCTAGCAGGCATTCAATGAATGGAATTTTTGGGTCCTACAATGGACACCACTATGCATATGTAAAGTGTAGAGCCTGTCGGACTGTGTCCTTGTGGCCAGTGGGTTTGACTGCTGCTGTGTGTTCAACAATCACGGATGTCTGCTTGACTACCCATAGTGTGTAGTGCTATGGAAACCATGTTTTCCGAGACCGGAACCAAATGTTGTACATCCAATGTTGCAGGTTAACAACCGCTTTAATTAATCCCCAGAGGTCCCGGTTGGGAAGTATCGCCACTTTATTGTCAGAACGACACCTCCAGACTAGGTAAATCATGGGCACTTTAGCCCGGTCTTACCGGCCATTTGCAAGTGTGATTAGCAGACAAGTGTCAATACATGTATGATAATACATATTGTCATGCCGAAGTTAATCTATGTTATTTGGACAATGGCTTCTGCTATTGACAACCATTGCTGTGGGTGTTGCCGGTTACCATACACATGGCTTTCTCAAAGGCGGAATTCACAATTCTGAACACTACTGTGGTCTCCTTTAAGGACCCTGAGCCAGTGGTCAACAGCACTGCAGCCACTGCATCACTTACATATGCCGTCTACCGGTACCTACAGGACTGCATGGATCAGGCATTCCCTTACCCAACTGTGGTTCATTGTACCAATGCCAAGCATCCAGTGTGGTGTACCCCAGCCATACACAAGCTGTACAGCGAGAGGAGGTGGCTACTACAAGGCGGAGCAGACACCTTGTGAGGTATGACACCCTTGGTCATTATATGTGTAGAGCTACAGGCTGTCATGACATGGTCCAGGGCACGTTCCACAGATATATCTACATGAACCTGGCTGACAATCATACAGACTTCACTTGCTATGCTGGACACCTGCCAGGTCACTCCCACATATGCTCTGACTGGGTTCACGATGATGTGGAGTTTACTCAACATACACACATTTCCAAAATACGGGCTGACAGGTTCGGTGAGGACATCTACTCACCCTACCCCCCACATGACGAGATGTCTGTACTGGCGGTTTGTGGTCCCCAAATGTTCTGTGGCCTTGCGGGTGGGACATGCTCTCTCCAGGGTAGTGAACATAGCATCCATGGGACCAGCTGGTGACCCGACTGTGTACTCCACGATCTCATTGACGGATTACACCCACAGTTAGGACAGCTGTTTCTTTGTAGCCTCACCTCAGGTAATGTACCGGGTTGTGTCGCCGGCGTGTGGTTCCGTCACAGGGCCAATGCCTCCACTGACCCTGGTTATTACTGTCCCATTACCATGAGGAGACCTATCTGCAAAGACATGGGAAGGGATCATACTGCGGCTCGTAGATGAAGGCATAGGGGACCTGCATACTTTGCATCCAACACGGTTTGGCTTGGTCAGGGGCGGTTCATGCGTTTAAAGCATGGTTGACGTTTTGCGACAGTCATCAAAGCCATTGATGGGGGTCCTGCAGTCCATACAGCCTACCTCGACCTAGCAAAGGCCTTCAACACATCACCCCCCTCAGGTATCATTGATAAACCCATCGTCTTGGATGTGAACACGTACATCGCAGGATGGGTTGTAAACTGGCTATGTGACACGGCCCACGTGGTCATAGTTACTGGCAGCATGTCGGACCTACTGCCTGTCGCAGGCGGTGTCCCACAGGGATCTTCCTGGGTCCACTCCTCTTATACATCTACATTTCCACAGTACAGGCACACACAGGGGTGTTATGGGCAACATTGTTTGTAGGTGACTGCGAAACGGGTGCCATAGTGGGACGGACATCTGACACAGATATCCTTCAAAGGGGCCTCCCAGATATGCATATCTGCTGTCAGGGACATGGCCTACAGCTAACTGCAAGGTAATGCAACAACATACCTGTCGAGGAGTACTAGGACACCCATGTCCAGCATATGGGTGGCAGTCCACTGAGCGCAGGGGTGATTACCAGGGATCAGGGGACAGCAGTTGTCGGTCACCATTCGTTCAACACACACGTTGCTATCGTGGTTCGTTGGGACTTCTACATTGCCCACCTGTTTGTGCAGGGATTCACATGTAGATCAGGGTAGGTCATTGTCTCCTTGTACTCATTACGTGTTACACCTATGATTGAGTACAATTCCCCGTTCAGAATGTCTGTGACCCAACACCTGCAGCAGCTGGAAAGACTCCAACAGTTCAGCCACAAACGGATGCAGGATCTCAGGAATATGTGTTATGCTGACCAACTGAAAGGGTTCCATCCCTATACCGTCGCATACCACTTGCCCAGAGGTGACCTGTGCCTGACATCCAAGGCCAGTTCGAACCCGGATTTGATGACTATGCTTCACCTAAAGAATCTAGATCCCTCAGAATCACAAGGGCAGGTGACGTACACCTTGGCACTGTCATCAATAGAATGTGCTGGTGGGACACATTCATCACCCAGACACTCACTATGCTGTGGAACAACATCCCAGTACATGTGACACAGAGCACCTGGCTGGCCTTGTTGTAGTATTTTGACAAGGATGTCTGAATTGCTTTATTCAACTAAACTTGTGAATGAATATTTACATTACCACGTTTGTAATATTTACATTCCATTGATATAGTTTACATTAGTCATACTCATAGTGTTTATCTCTATATATTAGGGTTCATTTAGATTACTAGGTGTCTCTACTTCTATTAATGTATTGGCACAATCCTAGAACATATATATGTAGCATACACTCAGACACTTGGTAAACATTATGTTGGGTCTTCTGTCATATTAATACACATAGTATTATTTTCGCGGAAGACTGTACATGTTGAAGCAATGTCTGATTTACTCACTGTGTGCAATCTGTGACCAGTAGACTTTTTAGCTTGTTCGCCTTTAAGGCATTTAATGAATACGTAGCACATCTTATTTACTGGCCAATTACGGGTTTTAAATGTAGTACATTTAACTGCATTGTATGTATTCTGAAGAAGTCTGCTTATGAAGCAGGCGAAAAGCTGCAATAAACTATGGTGACTGCATTTAATTCCTGGTGGGCTCTGAGTGGTCACCGGCCGTTTCTACAGTACCTCAGTTTTGCTTTGGACCTTCTCATCTGGGTCTCTGTGTTATTTGTATGGGGAATTCCAAGTGTAGTCCCTATGTGTATTACCTGTGTAATGCCTTACTGCGGCTGTGTAATTCCACCGGGTTTGCAGTTACGGGCGCATTCTTGTTCATACGCTTGTCCACCCATGTGAATTGCCTACTGGACAGTGGTATAGGGCTGTACACTTTTCACGCCTGCATTTAGCATTCTCCAGTGGATGCTTTGCATTATTCGTATGGAGTAAGGCAGGTACTATGCACACATCCCTCCCACGGGGCGGGACAACGGATTATCTGCCACACAACACAGAGCCCCATGTATGCATACCCAAAATCCCATGGCTGCAACCCTCGACAGTACCCATTACACATCCTTCATGCGTGCGGGATTGGGATGTGGACTCACATGTATGGACACGTCGATCTGGGTATTTATGTTCAGATGTCCTGCATTTCATGGACTCTTGTCAGCAACCTTAACATGCTGGTGGTGCATATGTCTAACTGTGCCGTAGTCACGGCTATATCATCGTGTGTTGTTCGGACACGGCAGGAGTGGGTTCTGTGACAATGTATTTTTGGGTCCTTCAATGGATGCCAATGTGCATATGTAAAGTTAGATGTTGTTGGACTGTGTCCAACTGGCCAGTGCTTTTCACTGCTGCTGTATGTTCCCCAATCGCGGATGTCTGTTTGACTACCCATTCTACATGGTGCTACATAACCAGGTGATTTAGTACTGTGAACAAATGTCATACATCCAAAGATGCTGGTTAGCAACTGCTTCATATAAACCTCAGACATCCCAATAGGACATATCCGTCACTGTATTTTCAACATAACACCACCGAAACATGTTGATCACCTATGTATTCATTTAACCATGTTGTCTTCATAGGTGGGAACGCCATAGTTTACATATCCTACTTGACGTAGTGGGTGTGCCATTGGTATGTGTTCCACAGGTCGCACATCTGTTCCGCTGTATGGTAGCGGGTGCTCCTCATTCTGTTGCTGGCAGATTGAGTGCTGTGTACGCCGGTGTTGGCATGGCAGTCAAACTTTGTATGTGGAATGTCAACTGTAGTCCCTATGTGTATTTCCTGTGTTATGCCTTACCGCAGCTGTGTAATTTCCCCGGGTTTGCAGTTGTGGGTGCCATCTTGGCCGTACAGTTGTCCATCCATGAGAATTGCCTACTGGACACTAGTATAGGGCTGTACACATTTCACACCTGCATTTAGCATTCTCCGGTGGATGGTTTGCATTATTAGCGGAGAGTAAGGCAGGTGCTACGCACATCCCTCCACGGGCGGGACAAAGGATTGCCTGCGAAACAACACCGAGCCCAGAGTCTACATACCCAGAATCCCTTGACTGCAACAATCGACAGTACCCATTACACATCCTTCATGTGTGCGGGACTGTGATGTGGTCGCAGTTCTATGGACCAGTACCCTGGGTATTTCTGTGCATATGTGCTGCTTTTCATGGACAGCTATCATCAACATTAAACATGCTTGCGGTGCATATGTGTACCTGTGACGTGGTGATGACAATTAGTTCACGTAGGTGATGAAATAAGGCGGCACGCTGTCCTTTAGACAATTTTTGGGTCCTACAATGGACACCACTGTGCATATGTAAAGTGTAGAGCTTGTCGGACTGTGTCCTTGTGAGCAGTGGGTTTCACTGATGCTGTGTGTTCAACAATCGCGGATGTCTGCTTGACTACCCATACTGTGTAGTGCTACAGGAACCATGTTTTCCGACACCAGAACCCAATGGTGTACATCCAATGTTGCAGGTTAACAACCACTTTAATACCCAGAGGTCACGATTGGGAGGTATTGCCACTTTATTATCGGAACAACACCTCCAGACTGTGTAAATCACGGGAACTTTAGGCCAGTCTTACCAGCCATTTGCAATTGTAATTAGCAGACTCGTGTCAATACATGTATGATAAGACATATTGTCATGCAGAAGTTAATCTATGTTATTTGGACATTGGCTTCTGCTATTGGCATCCGTTGCTGTGAGTGTTGCCAGTTACCATACACATTGCTTGCTCAGAGGCAGACTTCACAATTCTGCACACTACTGTGGTCTCCTTTAAGGACCCTGAGCCAGTGGTCGACAGTACTGCAGCCACTGCATCAATCACATTTGCCATCTACCAGTACCTACAGGACTGCATGAACCAGGCATTCACTTACCCAACTGTGGTTCATTGTACCAATGCCAAGCATCCAGTGTGGTGTACCCCAGCCATACACAGGCTGTACAACACGAGGAGGTGGCTACTACAAGGTGGAGCAGACACCTTGTGAGGTATGACACCCTTGGTCATCATATGTGTAGAGTTACACACTGTCATGCCATGGTCCAGGGCACATTCCACAGATATACCTACATGGACCTGGCTGACAATCATACCACCTTCAGTTGCTATGCTCAACACCTGGGAGGTCACTCCCACATATGCTCTGACTGGGTTCACAAAGAGGTGGAGTTTACTCAACATACACACATTGCCAACATACAGGCTGACAAGTCCAGTGAGGACATCTCCACACCCTCCCACACACATGAGGAGATGTCTGTACCAGCGGTTTGTGGTCACCAAATGTTCTGTGACACACGGGTGGGACATGCTCTCTCCAGGGTAGTGGACATAGCATCCATGAGACCAGCTGGTGACCCGACTGTGTACTCCACTATCTCATTGAGGAATTAGACTCACAGTTAGGACAGCTATTTCTTTGTAGCCTCACCTCAGCTAACGTACCCAGGTTGTGTCACATGGCAACTGTAGTCCTACGTCACAGGGCCAATGCCTCCACTGAGCCTGGTTATTACTGTCCCATTACCATGAGGATACCTATCTGCAAAGACATGGGGAGGGATCATACTGCGGCTCGTACATGAACGCATAGGGGACATACATACTTTGCATCCAACACGGTTTGTCTTGTTCAGGGGCCGTTCATGCCTTTAAAGCATGGTTGACATTTTCGGGACAGTCACTGAGGCCATTGATGGGGGTCTTGCAGTCCATACAGCCTACCTCGACCTGGCAAAGGCCTTCATCACATTACCCCCCTCAGGTATCGTTGATAAACCCATTGGCTGGGATGTGAACACGTACATCACAGAATGTGTTGTAAACTGTCTATGTGACACAACCCACACGGTCATAGTTGCTGGCAGCATGTCAGACCTACTGCCTGTCGCAAGTGGTGTCCCATGGGGCCCTTCCGTGGGTCCACTCCTGTCATACATCTACATTTCCACGGTACAGGCACACACAGGGGTGTTATGGGCAACATTGTTTGTAGATGACTGCAAAACAGGTGCCATAGTGGGACGGACATCTGACACAGATATCCTTGAAGGGGCCTCCCAGATATGCATATCTGCTGTCAGGGACATGTCCCACAGCTAAATGCTAAGTAATGCAACATCATACCTGTCGAGAAGTACTAGGTCACCCCTGTCCAGCATATAGGTGGCTGTCCACTGAGCACAGGGGTGATTACCAGGGATCAGGGGACAGAGTTTGTCGGTCACCATTCGTTCAACACACACGTTGCTATCGTGGTTCTGTGGGACTTCTACATTGCCCACCTGTTTGTGCAGGGATTCACATCTACATCACGCTAGGTCATTGTCTCCTTGTACCCATTACGTGTTACACCTATGATTTACTACATTGCCCCATTCAGACTGTATCTGACCATACACCTACAGCAGCTGGGAATCCCTCATAGGTTAATTGTCGTACAGATGCAGGATGACATCATTTTGTGTAATGCTGCCCCACTTGTAGGACCCCTGCCCCATTAAGTCACATACCTGCTGTTTAGTGTTGACCTGTGCCTGACATACGAGGCCATGTCAACCCATATGTCATGTGTATGCTTCACCTACTGTATCTGCATCCCTCAGAACCACTAGGGCAGGTGACATGAACCTTGTCACGGTCATTAATGGGATGTGTTTGAGTGACACATATATCACCCAGACACTCACAATGCTGTGGATCTACATCACAATACATGTGAGACAGAGATCCTTCCTAGCCTTGTTCGCGGGTATGTTGTCCATTGGATGGAGAATTGCAGGTATAGGCCAGGGATTACATCATTATCACTGCTTGACGGAGGTACAGCAATATCATGAGTATTTTATCTGAAGCACAGAAGGTGGGTAAAGTCATCCTAACTATGGTGTAGTGTTATGGCTGAACCTGGGACGATGGCCTACCCTGTACCTATGGACGTATGAACCTATATTCATAGTTTGTCACATTTACACTTGTCTATCCCCTATCCTCTTTCTCCAGTGTATATTTCTGTGGCACATGATTGTCCTCTGTATTACATGCAGGTATGCTGTGTACAGTGCACATACGTCACAGTTGATGACAGTGTATCTGTGTCCCTAACACTGTGATACTGAGGACTACCACACATCCTTCACAGCATTACATGCATATGTCCATTCTATTCTTCTTTGGCCTATGGGGGGGTGTTAAGGCAAACATTACACAAGTCCCTGTTTGTGCATGCTTCATGTTGGTGTCTGACCAGGCTCCGTTGCAGTCATGTGTTGGACGGTAGTGTTTCTGTGTGTTTGCCATGTGTTTTTATTGCTGGTACATCTGTGGGAGGTGTGGTTGGCACATGTTCCTCTTTGCAGGGACACCCATCCTGGGGTTTGTGTCATGCATCTGCACTTGGCATGTGCCATATGTCCTGTACTATTCCCACAGTCGTGTATGCCTTCATGCACTACTACTGCGTGTTACTGGCTGTTTGTATGTGGTACACATGGACATTGTGATGGTTGGCTTGACCTATTCCCATGCTAGAACATACACATCTGTCAATTACGTTGTTTAAATCAAACTGTAACACTCATTCGTCTTTTCAAACTGACAGTCAATAACACAGGAAGCTGAGATTAATAACGTTTTACTACTGTGCAGCAGGAGGCAAAGAACTATGCAGTACAAGTTTAGACTTTTGTTTTACTCTATACATGTTACAGCTGTATGAGCATTGTGTATACTATCATCTTTTGCACACATTAATGATGTGGTCAGTCACTGGGCATTTACATCACTATAGTCCACAATATTGTATTCCTACAACAGTGCTAAGGTAATGCTTATTAAATGTTTTCCCATGAGGATAGCACAGCCTTGCGAGCCACATAGTCAATTAGAATGTACTTGATAAATTCTGCTCTGTCACGGTTCCAACACTGTTCAGATCCGGTCGTCACTCCATTTCCTACTAGGTTCCTTTGTCTCTCTGGTGAGCAGCTGTACTCTGTGTTAGATAGAGCTCACAAGCCCATCCTCCTCAGTGGAAGGATGACAGATATACCTGTACATACATTTATTATTCTCTAACCGAGCAGATGACTAATGCTGAATGACATACACCTGCTGCACTGGTTACTGCCAGGGTCAGGGTTCAATCACACTGCAGCTACACTACAGGCAATTACATGCATGATAAGCTCTACTGCCATATTGTAAGATAGAATAATATGCATTATACACTCTTTGCTTCTAAAGTAGCACGTCATATATATGTTTAAATATGTATTTTGCTAACATTCTCCCTCCTTTGATTGCTTCTATTCTATCCAGAAACATATACAACATTATTTCATTCCCTAGCCTCTTCCTCTCTGGAGCGTTTAACTAGGCAAGTAATTTGTTGTACATTTCAAGAAGGATTGCATTTTGTATTGACAAATACCACTGCAGGTCTTGATACATAGTCTCGGTACAGATCGTCGACAGAGTCCCTGACTAATACTTACATGCAAAGTATCCATAATAGACACATGCTCCCAATATGAGCAGAACAACACAAATGGCAATCATGATATTCAGTATGACTGAACCCCATCCACCAAATGTTTTGTGGAAATGGTTCGTCAGTGGGTTTGGGCCTGGTTCCGCCATGGATGACACCTGCTGTATTACCTCTAGGTGGGCGTTGATTTTGTTCTTTTTATGTGGTACTTGGACACAGCGATCTTCTTTAATAAGCGTGCACGTACCAATTCTCGCCGGCAGGGTGCAGTCGTGCGCTATTACATTTTGTGACACAACAGTTCTCATTGCATCCAGTTCATCAGTCACAAGTTCAAGAGCGGAAAGTCACATTCATCATTCCTCCGACAGGTTTTGACAACTTCCTCTGTTCCTGATTGATTTCACTACTCCACAAGCTGGGAGTGTTCCAGCCCAGGTTATGACGCTGTCACTCAAGTCCATATGAATCGATATTCCTTTATCTCTTGCAGAAGACTGGAATGTCAGAACAGCTTCCATTTCACCCACTGGATTAGTAGGTTTCTCGACTGTGTTCCCAGTTCTTGAGCTATATGTGTTATAGTTCGTTTAGTACCCAGAGGCAATTGTGCAGTATGTCATGTGACTGGAGCCAGATAACCCAAATAACAACTGCGGACCAATTCTCAGGTAACCATTGATATGCTTTTTCCCACAAACAACATAACAATATTCTACTTTACTACTGATGCGGGTTACCTCTGCATGTAACATCTTCCTGTCTATAACAGAGGACTGTTTATACAATTCAGGATGTTTCTGCACATCCTTCCACGTTGTTCTCATGAAGCTTCAATACAGATAATGAATGGTGCTACAAGTAGTACTGTGATCTTTGGCTGTTATATGACATTTGTAAGACACAGTTATGTTACAAATACTCCCACCAACTTGAACTGTATCATGTTTATGACAACATACAATTACTTTTGTGTAACAGGTAAGTACAGTGCCACTTTGTCCTGTGATCTCACAGAACCTGTATCAAAGTGTAAATATTCACAAGTCTCAATCTATCCCCAAGGGGACACCATACATCGGAAGTCCTCCATATGATGTAGGTATGGCAGTACAAACACAGCAATTTAAAATGTTCATAGTCTGTACATGCACACGCGTCATGCCTAGGTATTTGTTGAAGTGTGGAAGACACTCTGTGGCCAGTTCATCACGTATCACTATTTGTATCCGTGTAGTTATATGCAGGTAAGGTCCCAGCAAATGTAAAGTAAACACAAACATGGTTAATAGGTGTATAATCATTATGACAGTAAACCAAATGTCTTTGGGGTTGCTTTGTATTGTTATACAGTCTGGCCCGGGTGATTCAGGCTCTATGGTATATCAGCTACAAGATGTAAATCAGACTTGATATCCTTTACCGGTTTGAAAACTGTGAGGTGAACCCAGGACGACCTCTCTGCATACTTTACTGCAGTAGGCATTGCCGACAGTACCTGGTACAGACCTTCACACTTTCCACTTGCCAATTATCTTCTTTGGATAACAGTGACATACACACAGGATACTGGTGTCAGCTATGCGTCCGGCTTCACTTGCTCTTTATCTGTAAAAGACTTTAACTGCAAAACAGTGTTATTGGTTAACAATCCTCTCATGTCACCTGCTAATGAGCCATCGACCTCCGGCTCTGCAGGCATGACAGCTTTCCACTCTGGCACATGATATGCCATTCCACATACTACTTCGAAGTGGGTGCAACACATTACATTTGGAACTGTTGTCATGCTCAGCAATGCTAGAGGTAGACAGCAAATGTAACTCGTCTGGGTGTCACCCACCAACCTCCTCTACTTATTTCTCGGGATCCCATTGTACGCCAGCAGTCATGCTGACTGTGGGTTGTACATGCAATTTACATTCATGGAAATACAAAATAATCCCCAGGTTGCGTGATTGTCTGGTTCACTAAATGTGTTCTATTGTCACTGTAGCTTCTTTACAGTATGCCAGATCTAGGGATACTTTATTTTACTGGCACCTTTGCCACTGCTGCTGCATCCGGATTCATGGTTGGGAATGCTTCTACCCATTTTGATTATATATATGTGTAATCACTAAACAGTATTTCTTCCCTTCACATTTATTCAGATGTATGAACTCCATACAAATAGTACGGAACGGTTATGGTGGTGTAGGTAAACTCACTCCCTTCGGTTTAAATGCTCCCTGTGCATGATATCTACTGCAAATGTGACATGCTGCTCATGATGTTTGTATGTGGTTCCTAATTCCGTATGTTAGGGGTATTCTGTTAACCAAATGTACCATCCCCCCTGTTGAGACATGGCTCTACCCATGGCTCCACAAAGCCGCATATCTGACTACATTAGATGTTAATATTGGCTTTCTCACTGTGGATATGTGCAGTCCGTCTTCAAGGATTGCTCCTCGTCATACCCGTCGGCTTTTCTGCTTTCGTAGTTGATGTTTGCATTGTTTGTAACATTTCTACATCTAGAATGTCTGAGGATTGTCATTCCTCATTCAAACAAACACTTTCCAACTGTGAGGCTGCTTGTTTTGCAGCTGCATGAGCTCATGCCTTACCTTTCCTACTGTTATCCTGTTGCTTTCTATGACCTGCACATTTACAATTAGCTACTTTAGTGGGTAACTGAATGGAATCTAATGCATTCAAGATCATTTGCGCATGATTAATCGGTTTACCGGTGGATGTTATCATTCCCCTATTCTTCCACTGCTGCTCATAAACATGCACTGTACAGACAACATACTGACTATCGGGATAAATGTCCACACATCAGTTTTTCGCTACAGTACAAGCACGTGTTAAGGCTATCTATTCTGCTGCTTGAGCAGATACGTTATGCTGCAGGGGTTGGGCGTCTACAATCTCATTATCGATAACTACTGCATAACCTACTTGATTCGTTCCTGTAGGACTCTGTCTACATGATCCGTACACATTAACTGTCACCTCTGCATCATCTAAGGGTATATCAGTGATATCATGTCTGTGTGTAGTTATTTCATCCATTTCGTATAGGCAACTGTGTGTTGTGCCATACACAGGTGTCGGACGTGACGTTGATAGGTTTAATGTTGTACAACGTTCAATCACCATATGAGGTTGACTCAGTGGTATGGTCAAACAAGACAAATGTCTAGCACGGGTCAGGAATGCTATCTTCTCTTGCAGCAGAATGATCGCAACTGCATGAGACATTCTCACAGTGAGAGGGTGGTATAATAACATTAAGGCCGGGGCCTGGACTGCCATGGGTGCTACAACAACTGCCTGTACACAATGTGGCACTGACCATGCCACAGTGTCCAACTGCAATGAGTAGTAAGCTATGGAGCGTTGCTTACTTCCATGCTGTTGCATCAAGACTGACGTCATATATCTCCGCTTACAATCTACAGTCTGACAACATGTGTTATGATTATTCGGGAGACCTAATACAGATGTTGAAGCTATCAATCCTTTTAGTCTGCAGAAAGTTGTTTCTGCTACTGTAATCCAGTGTAGTATGTGTTGTGCTGCCATAGGTGTATTAAAGATTAAGGCAGACAATACAGCGGATTCCAAAG
Organism: Protopterus annectens; assembly: GCF_019279795.1. Taxonomy (NCBI): domain Eukaryota; kingdom Metazoa; phylum Chordata; order Ceratodontiformes; family Protopteridae; genus Protopterus; species Protopterus annectens. The sequence goes on along the minus strand of NC_056728.1, from coordinate 1,677,321,788 downwards.
CATTGTTTGGTAACCAGCTTTGGCAAATGTTAGTCGGCCCAGAAAGGACTTCATTCCCTTCTTGGTAGTTGGCTTGGGTGCTTGTGAAATTGCTACCTTCCTATCGTCATGTAATGTTCTACCCTACTTGGATACCACATATCCCAGGTACTTGACCTGTATTCTCTGTAGTTGCAATTTATGCTTGCTTACTTTATGTCCCTGTTCTGCTGAATATCTCAATAATGCTATTGTATCTTCCATACATTGCTGCTGGGTAGGGGCCGCAAGCAGAATATCATCCACATAAAGTAGAACTTGACTGGCCCCGGGTGGAGTAAACACCGGAATGTAGCTAGCTATCTCCTGTGGGAATACCGTTGTACTTTCACAGTATCCCTGCGATAGCCGGGTATGGCTGTATCTGTTACCCTGAATGTAAATGCAAAGCAATACGGACTATCTGGATGTATAGGTATTGCAAAGGAAGCATAGCTTATATGTACCACGGTAAGATACTTATGTGGCGTGTTCATAGCATTCAATATTGTGTGTGGGTCTGGCACCATCGGTACCCTAGGTATTATTACATGATTTACAGCTTGTAAATCCTGTACCATCCGCCATTCCCCCTTTGTTTTCCGATCAGAAGATACAGGGGGTATTGCATGGTGAATAGCGATTACTTTGTAGATGGGGAATTCCCTCTGTGACTTTACAGATATCTTCTGGTGTCCACGGTCTATACACTCACGGGGTTGGGTCCTGGCCTTCCGGTCCTGCATGACGGTTCGGTACTTCAATTAATTGACAGATATCCTCACTCTGTTCTAGTGACTGTCTTCTTACTCGAGTGTCCCTAGGTATGTTACGAGTTCGGGATGTGGTTTCAATAGCTTCTGTTACATTTGGTCGTTGTGATACCTCTGTTGCCACAGGATAACGTGTGGGGACTAGCCTGCCCTCCCGCTTCATATCCTGGATGTGGTATCGAGGTGGTAGGGGTGGGGGCTGTCGCTACTACTGTATTATGATCTTCTCTGTATGCGTATGATGCTTTCGCATTTGTAGTGTTCTGTTCCCTTTGGTTCACTACCTCAATCCACCTATGTGCTTGACGGATACCCAATTGTCGCTGTTTTGTCGCCTGCACATCTTAGGGCTGCCACCTTTTCAAATGCACAATGTGGGACATTAGTGTTCGGAACGTGTAATTTGCCAGGAAAAAACATACCCATGGCCAGTACATAGGACAGGATTTCACTTTTTGCCAGGAGAGCTACCAATTCTTGTAGCATTTCAGTTGCTTATTCTGTTTATTATGATATTTTGTTGTTCCACATACAAAAATACTGTTTTATGCTACCATTTGAAAAGATATCTGGGAAATCTTTGTCCTGAGATATCAGGACATTTGCCATTTGTTCGGTTTGTTTGCAGGACACAACTGGCCAAAGAGGGACTGTCCCTCACAGGGTGGGACAGGTGGTTACCCTAGAACATGTGCATCACATTTTCAGAGATTACAATGTTTCAGTAACTATATTTTGTCTAATATACCATCAATGTCATATTTATTACCCCATTTTGCAGAACATCTCACATTATGTGCTCTCTGCGATTGCATATACTTCACGTCACCCGTCAAACGCGGATCACATGATGTGTTTGTTCACTAATCTCCCATATCCTCTACACGACTGTTACGTACCCTTCTCTCATACCATGTGGTATCTCCTTCCCTGTATCCACTGTAGTGTCTACAATGACTATTTACTCTACTCTGTGTTCCCCTGACCTATGTCCAGATTTAACACTATTTGGATTGGTCTTCGACCTGCTATCACAACTGTTAACAGAAATACAATGTAGTCTGGTCCCTGATCTACAATAGACACAAAGAGGCAAACCCTCCTTACCTGAGCCTCCTGTTTATGAGTGCACGTTTTCTTCTTGGGATCCAGTTTTCCGCTTTTCAGCCACAGATCAGACAGTAGACAGCCTCTTTACACACAACAATTCAGTCGGAGGTCTTTTCATTCAAAAAGAACCATTTAGGCAAATTCTCCTGCGCAGATGTCTAACCACCCATGCACTCTGACCTGTAGCTTACCAAGGGAATTCTGGCTAAGAAGGATCACAATGTCAAATAAGTTGTTAAAACCAGACTGTAGTTATCAGTAGGCTTTTCTAAGTGACAGTCAATAACACAGGAGGCTCGGGTTCACAACGTTTTAGTAGTGTACACAGGCAGGCAAAATAATATACAGTCCAAGAATGAGAGTTTTGTCTGACTCTATACAGTAAGCAATTTCTTTATATAGTGTTTACAATCAGCTTTTGCCCACCTTACTGACGTGGTCGGTCACAGGGCATTTCCATCACTATGGTCCGCAATAGTCTATACATACGTGGGTGCTGAGGTCATGCTTTTAAAATGTTTTCCCATGAGAATAACACAGCCTTGCAAGGCACCTGGTCAATTACAGTGTCCTTCTGTGATTGTAGCTGTTTCAAGGACCCTGAACTGTTCCGATACAGTAGTCAGTTCATTTCTTAATACGTTGCTTTGTCTCTCTGGTAAGGAGTTGTACTCTTATCTTGATAGAGCTCACAAGGCCATCCTCCTCAGGGAAGGGGTGATGTTATGCATGTACATACATTTATTTTTCTGTAACCCAGCAGATAATTAATGCTGAGAGACATAAGCCTGCTGTACTGGTTACTGCCAGGGTCAGAATTCCATCACACTACAGCTTAGCTTCACCAATTACATGCATGATCAGTTCTACTGCCATATTGTACGGTACAATTCAATGCATTATATAGTATTTCGAGTCTAAACTGGCACTTCATATGTGTTTCTATATATATTTTTCGAACAACATCCATCCGGCCATATGCATGTTGTTCCGTCCTTTACCTTGACCGTGTGTATTTGGCCATCCGGCAATGCTACTCTCCACATGTGATGTCCCACCTTCCCCTTCTTTGCCTGTAGCACCCTGTTAGGACGTCCTGTTTGGTAGGCACGTGTTCTGCTATATGTGTTCGACTTCTCTGCATAGCTATTCATCGATGCGGTGGTTCAACAACCCGACTTGTCCACATGTGTACAGTTATGTGCACCGTGTCGTATGCAAACCTATATGGTTTGGACGGGTACATACCACATGCGGGATGTACACATTCTGCGGACACATTCACATGCAGCCATTTCCATATCTGTACCTGAGGTGGGTTGGTGACATGTGGGGTACGTATTTGCCCACGTGGCACTGCCTAACACAAACATCTTACCACATTTCAGGTATGCACATTGTGTGTAGGTGTATAGCTGCACACGGATGCTAGCAGGTTTGGGTGCACAGGTGTACATGGGTGGGACTTACATGCTACAATGAGGCTATTGTGTATTACATCTGAATGCATGGGTTCTGCTTCTGGATATTACACTTCAACATACGCCATACAGTGTATGCGACAGAGACGTTGCTGGGTGTGGGATATGTTGCTATGCACATGTTTGCCTGTGTTTAAGGTATCTTGGTTCCTTCCTGTTGTTATGTCAACACAGCTACCCGGCTATGTACTCTCACTACTGCTTGTGACCATTATGGTTGGCACCTTTTCCAATGCCCATAGTGGGACATGTTTTGTGGAAACTTCGGATTTTGCAGGACAACACATACCCACGGCAAGTGGAGTTGACAGAACTTCACTTGTTTGCCATACTATACGCTTATTCTGTTAGCATTTGGGTTCCTTATTCAGTTTCTTATGCCATGTATGTGTTTCATATACAAATTATATGTTTTATGCTACTATTACATGTATATTGCGGGAATATTTTGGCAGGGAATCTCAGGTCATTTTCCATTTTTCGATTTTTGCAGGGACACAACTGTCCAATGAGGGACTGTCCATGGCACATTGGGACAGCTGGTAACCCTGGTGACCATGCCCATGTCGCTACTGGGGTTGCCACCTTTTCCAGTTGCCAAGGTGGGATATTTCCGGGACTCACATCTGATTTTACGCCCGACACATACACACGGTCACTATATAGCATAGAACTTCACTTGTTTGCCTAAATAAAAGCTTATTGTTGTGGCAGTTTGGTTGCTTATTCTGTTTCTTGTGACATTTAGGTATTTCAGTTACAGACATAACCAATTCATGCAACCATTACATTAAATACGGGATATCATTATGTCCTACAATCTTAGCACATTTGCCATTTTAATATTTTTTCGGGACACAACTGCCCATAGAGGGACTGCCCCTCGCAAAGTGGGACAGGTGGTAACCTTAGTCGCTACTCCTATGTCGGTGCGGCGCGCTGACATGCTGCGGTACACCTTCTCTGAGTATAACCACTGACGGTGCATTGCGGGACAAACGCGGTCTTATGCGTATCCTTTGCTCTTTGGACGGGTACACTTAAGCCTTCGTGGGTTGTATTTGCTTCCCCGTTTAGTTGGGACGGTGGGTACTATGTTGCATACTCTACGTGCGTTTCATTCTGCACGGGCCCTGGCTGCTGCCATTACTATTATGGGCGGACCGTGGCAGTCAGCACATTAGGTTGCTCACCGCATGCCGGCTTAGACACGCCTCCGGACGCATCCTACTTGGGCTCGCTCACGTACACTACGCACGTGTCTGTGGTTGCGGCGCACTCTCATTAATATGCATATGGTGCTACTACGCCGGCTATTCACTGCACCGCCGGCGCAGCCCTTACGCCGGCCTTGCGCCGAGCTTCATGAATCCCGGGGAATTTATATTTAAAACCTCGGCTACACGTAATATTCATAAAAAACTCGAGCAAATAGCTACTGTAAGGAATTCACAAAGTCGCTGGAACCACTAAGTAATCCACTAAATTTATTAAAAAAGGTTTAGCGCTTTCATCTAGCTAAACTAGATTTTATCAGAAAATCAAATGAATAAAATAATCCATTTAAATACATGCTAACACCAATAACATTCACGTATTTCATCACACCCCTCTTCCTGATGTCATCACTTCCTCTTCTAACAATATTTACTAAAAATGTATTAATACCTAAAGAAATGGTAAACCAACGCAATAATTTCAATGTAAGACAATTAAAAAAATCCCTCCACCGCATAAAAATGCAGTTCGGCTTATAAATATTGTGATAAAAGTAAGCCATATATTACCCACTAATATTGTAAAACTAAACATAATTTACATAAAAAATATATATATGTATGCTTCCATATAAGAATATGTTAATTTAAAACAACTCCCACCCTATTCAAATGCATATCCTTGCTTCTAGTACAGGCTTAATAGATATATTATCATTAATTCCAGGTTTTACTGTGGCATTTAAAGTGATTTGCCATTTCACCTCTCTCTCACCTAACAAAACCTTCAGATTTCCACCCCTAGGGTTGGGATGTAATACATCTAATAAAGCAAATCTGAAGGTTTGGCATCCTGGACTGTCCCTAACATGTCTATATAGGGCATTGTTGACATCACCCTTTCTGATTGCATACAAATGGTCGTATATCCTATTCCTCAGATGTCGACCAGTTTTTCCTACATAAAATGCTGGACAGTTATCACATAAGGCAAAATAAATGACATTCTTAGTTTGACAGTTTCCTTTCATGAAATATATCCTGTTCTTATTCTGATTTTTAACTTGTATAGTAGGTTCTTCCAAGATAGCAAAACAATAATGGCATCTCCCACATTTAACAGTTCCTGTCCTCTTATGATGATTATATGCATTTCCTATATATAATTTATTTTTCAAGTTGTGTCCTATCTTATTAACAAATTTGGGTTGTTTCCCTGCTTGCTCATATATCATAGAATCACTTTTTAAGATGCTCCAATTCTGCAAGATAATATTTTTAACTTCAGAAATATTCGAGGTCGTGGATAGTTGGTTAAAACCAATTTATCAGAATGTTGGACACATTATAAAAGATTCTTGGGATTTCCTTAGTCAATTAATACCATCCTTGTGGAAGAATCAGCAGGTTTTGGTTACTATAGATGTGGTTAATTTATTTTCCTGCATCCCCAGGGAGGAAGGTATGGACAGGTTTGTGAATTCACACTATTATTTGTGATTTGTGGTGGATCATGGTTACCAGTTTTTTAATTGTATAAGGAAATACACACAGTTAGATTGGGAAAAGATCAAACTCATCAGTGAGTTTATGAGTATTGTACTTGATTATAATTTCATATTCTTTGAAGGAGAGTATTATAAACAGAATAAAGGAGTCCCGATGGGCGCAGCTAGTGCTCCAATATACGCCAATCTAGTTTTATTAGATTGGGAGAATGAGTTTAAATTCAATAGTGTATGGATGCAACATATTTGGATGCAACATATTCGGTGTTATTTTCGATTTTTGGATGACGTCTTTATCATTTGGGACGGTAATGTTGATAGTGTGCAGAGTTTTGTTGATTATTTGCGCACTACTAGTACTTTTCTTTGTTTTACATACAATACTAGTGTAAAAGAGCTTTCTTATTTAGATACTCTTATTACACACACCTCCCATGGATTTAAATCACAGATTTTTAGGAAGGAGACATTCAGTAATTCATATTTGCAGTACAACAGCTGTCATCCATATTATTTGAAAAAAAATATAGTCAAAGGACAGTGCATTAGGGCGACTCGAATGACTTCAGAATACTCTGACATGGTACGGCAGTTGAGATATATAGGTACCATGTTTACAGATAGAGGATATCCCAGCAAGTTGGTGGATGATGTGGTGACATACGTCATGAATGAATGGGGTAAAAAATATAAACCCTTATTAGGTCAGGGGACACAGAATGAAACATCTATGGATCAAGTTATTACGATTGAAGAATTCAATAGGGCTTGCGTTTTACCTTATAACAGTAATATTTCTGAAGTTAAAAATATTATCTTGCTGAATTGGAGCATCTTAAAAAGTGATTCTATGATATATGAGCAAGTAGGGAAACAACCCAAATTTGTTAATAAGATAGGACACAACTTGAAAAATAAATTATATATAGGAAATGCATATAATCAGCATAAGAGAACAGGAACTGTTAAATGTGGGAGATGTCATTATTGTTTTTCTATCTTGGAAGAACCTACTATACAAGTTAAAAATCAGAATAAGAACAGGATATATTTCATGAAAGGAAACTGTCAAACTAAGAATGTCATTTATTTTGCCTTATGTGATAACTGTCCAGCATTGTATGTAGGAAAAACTGGTCGACATCTGAGGAATAGGATATATGACCATCTGTATGCAATCAGAAATTGTGATGTCAACAATGCCCTATATAGACATGTTAGGGACAGTCCAGGATGCCAAACCTTCAGATTTGCTTTATTAGATGTATTACATCCCAACCCTAGGGGTGGAAATCTGAAGGTTTTGTTAGGTGAGAGAGAGGTGAAATGGCAAATCACTTTAAATGCCACAGTAAAACCTGAAATTAATGATAATATATCTATTAAGCCTGTCCTAGAAGCAAGGATATGCGTTTGAATAGGGTGGGAGTTGTTTTAAATTAACATATTCTTATATGGAAGCATACATATATATATATTTTTTACGTAAATTATGTTTAGTTTTACAATATTAGTGGGTAATATATGGCTTACTTTTATCACAATATTTATAAGCCGAATTGCATTTTTATGTGGTGGAGGGATTTTTTTAATTGTCTTACATTGAAATTATTGCATTGGTTTACCATTTCTTTAGGTATTAATACATTTTTAGTAAATATTGTTAGAAGAGGAAGTGATGACATCAGGAAGAGGGGTGTGATGAAATACGTGAATGTTATTGGTGTTAGCATGTATTTAAATGGATTATTTTATTCATTTGATGTTCTGATGAAGTCTAGTGTAGCTAGATGAAAGCGCTAAGCCTTTTTTAATAAATTTAGTGGATTACTTAGTGGTTCCAGCGACTTTGTGAATTCCTTACAGTAGCTATTTGCTCGAGTTTTTTATGATTGTTGTTGCTACATGTAATACTGATAATGTAGTATATCTTGCTAACTGTTCAAAATGTATATGTTTTTATGTGGGTAAGACAAACTGCAAATTAAAGGAAAAGATATGTTCACATTTATCTGAAATAAGAAAGGGGAGAGACTAATGCATGGTATAAAAATATCACATCAAATGTTGAGGGGTTAATGTTTAAATTTAAAGTTATACAAAGAGTTTATAGGAATGAACATGGGGGTGATATAATTACATTAATGGAGTATACTGAATATGAATGTATACGTTATTTTAGGGCTGGTCATGGACCTGGTCTTAATGCTATGAATAGTGTTAAACCAGTTTTGAAGATGAAGCAAGTGTCTTTGTAAGTGTAAAAGTTTCCAGGTTATATGACTTTAAATGCATTTAATTAATTGATTGCTTGTTTAATTGAAGTTGCTGGCATCGCATATATATACATATACATATGTACATATATATATATATATATATATATATATATATATATATATATGTGTGTGTGTGGGTTTTAATGTTATGTATTTTATTGCAATGAAAAAGAGCTTGTTCTCGCAAAAGCTTTGTATGTTAAAGTTCATATGTTTTATTGAGTGGTAACGTGGTAACTGGTGTTCCTTTTTATTGTTGTTGTTTGTGATATTAGTTATCAGGGCTTGTTTAGCTGTCAAAATTGTTTGTTGTGAGTTGGCTTCAGAAAAAAAATAACAGAAAATGTAATAATGCTTCCCTAATGGCTGAGGTGAAATATAACTGTTATGATACCAATGCATCATTTATGTGATTAATTAAAAAAAATGAGTAGCTTGTTTGTAGCAACCTGCAAGAGGTTAAATTCAAAAGACAATTTTGTGATACTTGAGTCAAGAGTAGATGCATTGTGGTAAAAATCTGTAGAAAGTATGTGTGGTAGGAATAGGAGATTCTTTTCAGTGCCATTTAGGACCATATCCAGTTTAGAAGTTTGAGCCAAAACCTAGCATATTTAGATGTTATAAAAGTATTAGAAAATCTGATCAAGTATTCAGAATGATTAGACATTGATATCTGACTTAGATATGTCATATCTAAAATGCACTATTCTATTTTAAGAAAAGAGGCCTATCATAAGTTTCAGCTCTAGACTAGTGAGACCTATAATCCGACACTGCAGATGCTACCATTGTCTTGCAAGCCTTCTGTTGCAGAGCAGCAATTTGTCTGAGTGGGACCAACCTTTTCCTCACCCCCAGGATAGGTGAGCCAGTGTGAGATTCTTATTCTCACCCTCCCCTTTCTGTCTCTTACAGCAGCTAGGCCATTAGTCAAACTTGAATCATCTGGGTTGTATTCTTGGTTTCATCTCTATACACCATAGATCTGAGGACCTCATAACACTTAAAGTGATTTCTCTTACATGAACAGCCATTATTGCACATATTATATTTATTTCTGTTTGCAAATTCTTAGCATGATTATATTTTCTGTGAAGAGACACTGCAACAGTAAATCATAAATCATGGCAGTTTATTTGATTTCAAGTTCGTAGAGTGAGCAGTATATGTACTGTAATTTATGTAAAAGCTAACAGTGTATACATTCAGATCTTCTCTGAGTCTTTGTGAGTTATATCCCACCTTATCTGAGTCTCCTATGGCCAAATCAGGCTCATGCTGGAGTACACCATTATGGGTATGTACAAGGTTCCCTTTCATGTCCCACATTGATACATATTCTCTTTGGTTAGTCATGCTGTATTTATGTCATATATCTCCCTCTCACCTGGGGAAGATATTTACTGTGCAAGTGGTTAATCTTAATAGGTATCTTTTATTTTTCTACAAAAAGGTAATCTTTTATACTTCTGATGGTTAGCAGTGGCTAAATTATAGACAGACAGCCCCTAAAGACATTCTTAAATAATATTTGTTCTGCTTAGATGTCAGTCACAATATTGAAGAATATCCGTATTGTAGAAAATTCAAACAAGCTGAAAATTCATTGACAAAAGGCATTAAACCCTTCTCTTACCAAGAAATTGCTTAGGGTTTTAGAAAAGAAGTCAAGAAAGAAATATGTTGAAAATGCAAAGTCAGAAAAGGTCAAGACGCTTATTCAGAAAAGCATAGTATACATAAGGAAGGAGGTCTCATTCCCCATAAATTCCCGAAGTTTTTTCATATCTTTGTTTCAGCAGAAGCTAGCACACTTGTTCTACTGACTCCCAGTAACAGGGGAAAGATGTTGGTTCTTGTGATGCTGAGGCATTGTCAGCCAATATTGGTACCTAAACATAAATTTAAACAGGCGCCTGCATTTGAACTGATTGAAGTGCAGAAATCAGTTACCTCTGAAACTATTACAAGTTCTGGGACCTGAGCCATAGGTCTTTTTGGGACAGAACATAAAGGTGGGCAGTATGGTGGCTGAGTTGTTTAGATTTATACCTTATATATCCAGGGCTTGGAGTTCATTTCTGATTTCTGGTCACTGTACAGAGTTTGTATGTTTTCCCCATTAATATAACTGGGAAATATTGACTGGCATATCAGGATAATTTCCCTGCTAAGAAGAGAGTATCACAAATGCACCTGATCTAGAATCCAATGGGAAATTCTTCGTTTGCTCATAAATTTCCAAGGTGTTTCGAACAACAGCTCTAAGTATCTTTCTTGATTTACAGCCTTCATGTCACAGATTGGCTGCTTGTTAGATATGTCTGAAAAGGTTAAACCTTATTTTTATTATAGCTTGACATTTGTCTGTAACCTTAATAATCCCTACAGTTTCTGAGGCACCCCTTACATCTTCCATTCCTGTACCTACTTTACCCTTTATTAGAGGAGATTGTGAGAAAGGGAGGTAAGAGGATTATACCTTTAGCACCTTAGAGTGAGAACTCACAATTACATACCTCATATCCATTGTTTTTGGAATGCAGTCTTTGAAAAATTATGGCGAACACAGATAACATAAATTTTAAAAGCTGGAGAAGAATTTATTTCAAAGGTTAAAACTGCGGTTTGCAGGCCTCCAAACCTTAACATGTGCATATTATGTTGGTATGACTGGTATGGTCCAATATAGGTATGCATGTTTAACTCCTGAAAATATGTCTTGTGGGTGTTAAAGCTCACATTGTAGACACCACAGTCACAGGAAATTTACTCTTTGGTTCTCTAACTGCTGATGCCTTAAACTCTTGGAAAAAGAAGGAATAATAGCATGCAGAATATTTTCTAGCTTTTCCTTTCTTTTACAGGAATTATCCCCTTTTGCAAAAAAAAATCCTGCATAAAAGACCTATACGACAACTTACTTATTGTAAACATGACTAATCGAAACACCTAAAGACATCTCACTCAAAACCATAATGAAAGTTACTTTTGCTATTTTTTAATTATATTTTATTTGAACATAGTTTTTCATATAGTGTATTTTTATTGATAAAATGATAAACAGCTTCAGCTATATGCATATTTTTTAAAATCGTGTGCAGTATGATAATTTGAGTCAAGGCAATTACTATGAAAGATTACAATTACATCTTTATCTGGTGATAGTATTATTTCTTTAGAGACTGGAGGTGTACATTATCATAGGACCTGTATTAGTTAATGTTACATTGGTAACCTTTTTATGTTACATTTATTTCTGTTTTGTTTGTTGACTCAAGAGATGCTAGCTATGTTCCTTTCTAACTGGAGCTGGAAATTAGTTAAAAGACTTTGGCTTTATATATATATATATATATATATATATATATATATATATATATATATACATATATATATACACATATATATATATATGTGTGTGTGTGTGTGTGTGTATGTGTGATTTAAATAGGCTAACATGACTAGTCATTTCAAGCCTATCTAATATTTAATATTTCCTTATTTCATATTATTAATCATGATACTGACTAAAAAAAAAACTTTATTAGGAGCAAATGTAGTCATACAGTTTTCCTTTCCTGCCAGGACTATTATAGAAGAAATGGTTTGTTGCAGAACTGGTTTATTGTTCAAGTCTTTTTCTGCTTTCTCAGCCTACTATTATTATGCATTTCGTTGGTATTCCCATGTGTAAGATACACAGGTAGGCCTTACTCAGTGCTTTGAAAGATGTGCTGGGTGTGATGTAAGTAAGCTCCAGGTAATTCCACACTTTAACATTTTCGTATATTGCTAATTCTTTAATGTGTTGTGGACTTCTCACATATTTCAGTATTACAGTACCATTTGTGCTTCTGTGGAATAGAGGGATAAAGCCTGGACTACAGGTAATGTGACCTGAGATTGACTAACAGCTCAGGCACTGAAAGAGCCAGGCAGTAAGTGAGAATAAGTGCTTTGCTGGCTTGCCCACACTGAAGGAGGGAGATGGTGGTTCCAATTAGCCATCTGCTCCTATGCAAGTGGGGCCCTGCATGTAAGAAGTGACCATCTGGCCAGGGGACATAAGCTTTGAGATTCCAAGCCAGTTTTGGTAGCTGTCAAGGGGCAAGCAAGGAGGAGCATGTGCATATCCAGGGGAGAACATAGGACATTCCCATGGTGATGGAGGTTTCTATGTCAGCCACTAGAGAGAAGGTTAGGACCACACTGGCTTACAGTCAAAATAATGTAAGGATGCTGGGGTAGGTGCTGTGTAGTTCCTGGCCAAGG